>NW_027248364.1:1021883-1332511 GCF_041260155.1 Ptychodera flava
ACCAGGTGTCAGTGTTTCTGTTGTACCTTACAGATAGTTTCTTTTGTTCTTGCACCTGTTTTTCTCGATTAGAAGAAAAGATTACTTTTTCTACTAGTGGCATGGTTTGTGATTGTCAGATATTGTCTTATAATTTAAATCACTGTCACTGTTTACATCTGATTGTTAGATAAAGTCAATCACATTGCTCAGTCCTGTGCAATTTCATTTTCATCTAGAGCATCTTGGATGAGGCCACCGATTCATTGGTCATCCTTGTTGAACATGTTGAAATGTAAGTATAAAATGTAAACACAACATTATCTAGAAGCTAAACATTCATTACCTTACCATTCATTATCATTCATTATCTAATTTACTAACCGTCTTGACATTCTAGCATGGTCTTGATAAAGCGACAGATCGTTTGGGTATCCTTGTTGAACGTGTTAAAATGAGAGTAATCCTACAGGCGCATCAAGACAGGATCTAACAGTTCTTTATCATCTATGTTTGTCATTACTTACCCTCTTTTCTTTCGTATCTCTTCTCAGCATTTTTTTTCCAAATAATCTACATTTTTTGAGTAAATTGCGCTATCACAGAAATGTGCAAGTATGGAGAAATATGAGGGCGAATCATCATGACAATTGTTGACTGAATATAACTTTTATTTAGGTAAAACTCTAAGTACAGTTTCTGTAGGAAACCTTATACGTGCACTTCCTAACAAACGACAGAATTGAGTTTATCAAGACAGGAAACCCAATGATGCAACAGTCAGAGGTACTGTTCACCTTTGACCCAATGTTAACAATCAATTAAAATAATTCGACCTCCTTCTTGTGAAATAATTTCGTAATCAAAGAATAATTTCGTGGGCTTTTTGTCACACATATGTACAAATACTTTGTTGTCATAACCATATGTATAGATAAAGGGGTTCAATGATTTTGTTCTAGTTATATGATAGCTCTAAGTTATTTTATGATATATAGATTCATGTCCCTTTGCAATGTATTACATAAAGATAGTGTTGTTACATTTATTATTTGACTAAACTTAAAACACGGAGATTAATGTTAAGTATTAACAGTATAACAGTTCAACATAGTATAGTAAAATGTTACTGTAAGGTTTATGAGGATAGTTGGCAACGGAATAATCGCAAGTCGTAGATAAATGTAAGTCCCATGAAAATACAACAGTGCTATATTCTTTTAAGAAGATATATAAACGTGAAACAATCTTGAATCTGCTTGATATTTTTTTAGTAAGTTAGAATTGACCAAAACAGTCAATAATAACATATGTGAAACTACTCTAATTACATTAAGGGAACATGTAACATTAACAATCTTAAGTGACACCATTTAAACTCAAAGTACTGACAATTGCTGATTTTTTCGTTTTCTTTTGTGTTTTCTGCCTTTCTAAATTTTGTTCAGTGTTGACACAACGTTTAAGGAGATTTGTTTACTATCAAGTTGAGTGATTTCTTTACCAGAAAAGATTGTCCGTAATTGTGTTTGAGTTTTCCAAACTACGAGCACGCTTATTTCAATTAGTATTACTATGTGAATTTTTATGTGATTAGGCAGTTTGATGCTACCGTGGATATGTAGAATTAGGTTGAGCAAGAGTGAGTTTGGAAAATAGTATCGCTTTTCTTGGAGAAAAGTCAAGGAACCGGTCGTGTGCGAGTCCCGGCCCCGTTAGGTTGCTAAATAAACTGCCGACTGAGAGCACGCAATTTACCAAAGAAGGTGAATGTTTCCGTTTTCCCCTTGTACTTCAAACAAATTAACTTGATTAGCAGATTTAGCTTATAATCAATCATATTACTGACCATTTCTTAACATATAGGCGCCCAGTTGGTCAATTCTGTTATCAAATATTTCAAGTCTTACGTAGATATTAATGTCGTTAAAATGCATACTGTGTTACATTCTAATAAAAAGTTAAGACACTAAGCAACGAAACAAACATGAATCAGTTCAATGTTTTTACTAAAGTTGGATGGGGCCAAAACAGAAAGTGGAGTTATTTGTTGTATAGGCAGATTCCCGTACTTAAGTTTAATAAGCATTAAAATCTGGAGGCATGGTTGTCTCGAGTACGATGAAGGTGTGAATTTTTACGTTAGGAATCAGTTTTATGCTCCTATACAAGTGCAGAATGCATTGAAAAGAGACAAAGAAAACTAATTATTGTTCGCGTAGAAGAATCAAGGAACTTGTCTTAACTTGTGTGGGCGCCCTTGTGCAGTGAAATTAAAAGTACGCCGGAGCGTAAGAATTTCCCGAAGTGGCTAATCTTATCATTTTCCCCTCGAAATTAAAATAAACATAAAAATGCTTCACAGATTTAGCTCATATCAATTCCAATTGCTTACCTGTTTTGAACTTATATCTGAGTAGCAGATCAACCTTTTGATGAAAAATATCCACACTTACGTAAGCTTTAATCCAATCAAAATATTAAAAGTGTTACGACTGGAAGAGAATTAGCTATGAAACAACCAGGCCATGCGGCATGGGCTAATTTTTTTCCAAAATTAATCAGGAAAAACACTATCAAAGCATGGCATGCGTAAACTTCTATAATTCGAGTAAACATCTAAGGTCTCGGGAGTAGAGTAATGGACCAAGTCGTATGCAGGCACTCTTGGGCCGCAAAATTAACTTCCGCCGGAGAGCATGAATTTTCAAAAGTGGCCGAATCTTTCTGTCGTTCATTAACAGTGTTATACTCCCATCGAAGGGTAGATTATGTTGAAGCGAATTAGGACGAAAAACTAGTCTTTTTCTCGGAGAAGAGCTAAGGAGCCGGCCATATAAAGGCGCTTTTTGGCACCAACATTAAAATTGCCGCTGGAGCTCACAAATTTCACAAAGTGACAACCTTGTTTCCCCTTGAAATCCAAATAAAACCTCTAGCATTGCTGATTTACCTGATATTAAATAAAATGAACATTTGAGGTTGAATTAATTAATTCGATCTAAAAACTTAACTTACAATGTTACATTATCTAGGAAGATATATAGCCACAAAACAATCAGGCATCAGTTCAATAATCTTCTCGAATGAGATGGGATGAAAACAGGGAATCTCTGCATGTGTGAAACAGCTCTTCTCGAGTGAAATCAAAAGCAATGGCAATCTTCCTTGGTTATCAAATCACTCGACATGGCAGTATACGAAAACAAAAAACCTGCAACATTGTTTTTTAGATTAATCTCCTTCTCATAATTCTGTACAGTGCAATCTGTGAACGGTTTGTTTCAGTAAGTGCATAAATAAGCTTGACAACTAAGGTTGATTTAATCAACTATTATAAGGTGATTGAATGTGGTCTGCGTGCAACGAATATGATACTGAAATTTCATGAAAATCTGTCGTTGTGTTGTACAAACAAATCTTCAGGATCAACTATGAAAACAATACATTTAAAACGAACTGTACCTCTTAGATTAATTACTTTGCCTTAACGCCCTTCTTAAGGCTAATATTGTAGCTGCTTAGTACCCATATGGGAGTAAATTATTTCTACCATTTCTCATTTCCACATTCTTACAGTCAACGTTATAATATTCAGAAACACAATTTTTTAATGATCGAGACATGTTATAATATTGTACTCACTATACTTAGAATTGTCTTATTACAAAGCGACCGTATTAAAAATCTAATTGACTAGAAGTTTATATTACACAAAAAGGCATGACAAATTCATATGTATCATTATTAACCTTCTCAAGAAAAAACACACAAAAAACATACGCTTCATCTAAAGTCGAGGCACCTCTTCATCACCTGTCTTTTGAAATATTATTATACTAAACCATAGAATCACCAGCACCTAACGTTATAAATAAAAATGCATTGAATAGTTATACGTGCAAATACAAATCATGATCCGAATGCTTAAAATAATGGTAAGTTAGTCAAAAGTTACAGCTAAAGAAGCTTACAAAAAGGTGACAATAACAATTAATGGCATGTATATCACAAAAGAGGAGCTAATAAAATCCATACATACAGATGAAATTAGCCGTTTTAATACGAATCTAATTTTAAACAAAAATCTTCTTTGCTAGGGTATGGTGATTGAAAGTGCTTTGGTGTACAAGGAATTTGATAATCGAACTTCAACTGTAAGTATATTTCAATATACTTAGTTGTCTACAGAATAAACTGTGAATTCTTTTTCCAGTGCGAAAATGGCTATTTCCCTGCATTTATATGGGTTTCACGATCAACATGGATTTACATCACTGGAATATTGCAATAAGGAAGGAATTTGTTCATTTCATCCGTGAGTTGTGTCATACATACACCTCTTCAGAGAAACTATGAAAACCGTAATTCAATATAAAGCTAATAAAGGTAATTATCTTAGATTGATTGGTTTGCCTGATCGCCTTTTTTTCGGGCCAATTTTCTACATGTGTAGTATCTCAATGATAGAATAGCATTTCTGTCATTTCTAATTCTCACACTTTTACAGTCAGCATTAAAGTATTCAAAAACATATATTGCTTATAGTTGTAAGTCATTAAAACACAAATTATCGGTATTGTTTGCATTACATGAAAGGTTGGATGCCCCTTATGGTACTCTGGCATGTTCAAAGCCAATACCTTAAGCACTTAATTGTCCTGGTTCCCTAATTACAGCTACTAATCGTCTTTTGCCTCAAATTATACCAATATAAAGTGTAATGTACAGTAGCTCATCAACCAAGGGTGTTTACTCGAGTAGGGAAACGCCCTTGGGAGACTGCGCTATGCCAACAGTACCAAGTCGTCTGACCGGACGATGACAAGGACTGTGTGTAATAAAGACAGTGTAGTGCGACCCAATACATTAGTTGGTTCATGACTTAAAATGATTTGGGTTTTCTACTGTTCCCAAATAAAAAACTGACACTTTCAAGATTGCAGTATGTTTGGTTAATAATAATGTTGCAAACAAGTACATATTAAACAACCAAATAGCGTCAATACCTAACGCTCGTTAAATGTGATTTTAAAGGGAAATGATAGACAACAATAGTTTGAATTACGCTCTCATTTCTTATTGTTTATGATTCTCAAAATCTTGGCAATGTCTCTCTTCATGTTGTCAACTTCGTATTTGATGTCACCAACTTCATTATCGACTTTACTCATACAAGCCTTGATGTCACCAACTCTATGAACAGCTCGGATGACTCTGGCATTCAAACATTCAAAAAATGGGGGAAATGTTAAAGCAAAGGGTATGGTTAGCAAAAATTATATGTCAGAAAAGCAAGATAAGATCAGCTGTATTACAAGACGAGTGTTTGGTGGATAGCTTACAGCGCAATGGACAGATTGATCTGTATATGAATGATCAGTTTCCTAGCCAGCTGGATGGATTATAGGTATATCATCTAATGACAGTTGATAGATAACGCATTGAGCACTAGTTTAATGGATGGTTTGATGAGTGGATAGATGATTTATTGATAGCAGGTCGAATGTGTTGATCTACGGATGGATGGACCTATGCGCTGTTGTTTTTATATGGGGATGAATAATTTGGTTGGTTTATAGATGAAGACAACACATGTCCGGATGATCTATCAAGATGATTCATTTGAAACACTGGGGTACCTTTCATCAATGGATTTGACTCTTGCTTCAGTTGAGTTCAACTGCTGTTGGTCTTTCTTGCTGAAATAATTCTGTATGTGCCTGGTCTCATCTTGATCAAATTTATCGTCTTCTTTTATCAAACTGTGTTCTGTAAGACATTCAGATAAGATATTGTTTGAAATATGCTGAGCTCGCTCGATCGTCAAGTTGAAATCACTTCATATAGAGTACATTTATGGGTTTAGCTAACTATTGAGTTTTCGTTGACTTTTGGTTAGCTTCAGGAAACTTTGAAAAATGTCCTCGAACAAAAAGCGATTGTTGTGGCTGATTATCATTGTAATATGTATTATAGAAGAATAATAGTTACCAAAAATGGTGTGCAAAGATCTGCATTACGTATACTCATGATCTGCATAGATATACTCTACGCATATCAAGGTATTAGAATGCTTCATATACAAAGGTATACGTTACGTATGCAATTAATATTGTGTTCCACATACGTCAATATACGTACGTAAATATACCGAACATATATTAAGCAATTTGTCAAGTGTGTTGCGCAACAAAATGAATAAACATAGTGTATTTTGATTCTTTAGAACATTTACAAAACATTTGATATGTTAATATTAGCAGAGATGTACCTTTTCAGGGTAATTTTTCAAGCAGCAACGCAATTTCACGCCAGGGATGAACAAATCGATGGGCAGCCTACTGAGCCGAGCCGAACCCCTTAAGAGGATCGCACTGACGACCATGGCTTATGCGTGGATAATATGTTTTCTACGTAGTACTGACGAAAACAATTGTCGGAGTGGATTCTTCCACTGCGAAACCCGAAGCTGGAAATATTTTAAGTTCCTCTTTATCTAAATTTCACACAACTCATGGCATTCGAGAAAAACAAGTTCCACAGAATGATAAAAGAGGTGAGTGGTATTGCAGTTACAATGTTCTTACCAGTCGGGTCCCTATCTTTTATTTGCGAACTGACAACCATACTTTTGGCTTAAAAGTTAACAATGAAACAAGCGTCTTTAACATTCAACATATCAAAGGTAGTATTCCTGTTGAAGAACAGCAAGAACAAGTCATCGTTGATGACACAGTCCCCGCTTGTCCATTTTGTTATAATCTTTGGTGTCTAGGTAGCTGTGGTCTAGGTAGCTGTGGAATGACATTGATGCAACGGGTGCATCAGGCCTGTGACTTGTATAATAAAGTAATCTGAGGAACGTTCAATAAATGACTCATCTCTGCCGGTAATGACCACTCAAGGAACTTTTGATTTTATCACACATAACGATGCCCTTACTGCCTCCAGTGTCATGATTGGCACATACTATACACATGGTTTGGTGGAATTTTCGAAATGGTATGGGATCGGGTATGTTGTTGTAATCAGCCATTTCGGATCATATATGAAACAAATTAATGTGCACAAGAATGCAGCCATAGTATTTTATCTTCGTATCACATTTGAACAAAATCAGTCCACCGAGGGACAGTGACCTATGTTTATGTTTCAAAGACATAAAAAAATCACACCAAAATTTTAAATGAAATGACTGTCTATTGACCATATGGATCATAGCACAAAATTAGTAGACATGCATATGTATGCCATAGTACTTTATCTTTGTACCAAGTCTCAACAACATTGGTTAGAGAATATTTGCATATGATTAAGCCTCAAAGACACGAAAAAATCCAAAAATGACCATCTGACAGCGATATTGGAAAAAATGACAATCTGGCAGCCATATTGGAACATGTCACGAAGTAAATTGACATGTATATGTATGCCATAGTGCTTGATCTTTGTGCCAAGTTTAAACAAAATGGGTGTAATGACCTTTGAATTACGATTCAAAGACATGCAAAATTCCAACAAAATGGCAGTTCTGCAGCCATATTAGATCCCATCCCAAGCTTAATTGATACATGCATATGTATGCCATAGTGCTTTGCCTTTGTGCCAAGTTTGAACAAAATCGGTTCAAGGATGTTTGAGTTATGGTTCAAAGACATGAAAAAATCGCAAAAAAATGGCCGCCTGTTGGCCATATTGGATCATATCAAGAAATAAATTGGTGTTCATATGAAGGGCATAATGTTTTGCTTTTGTGCCAAATTTGAACAGAATCGGTTAAAGGATGTCTGAGTTATGGTTCAAAGACATAAAAAATCACAACAAAATGGCCGCCTCACACCCATATTGGATCGTATTGCAATATAATTCGACATGCATTGTAGGACATAGTGTTATGCCTTTGTGTCAAGTTTGAACAGAATCGGTTCAAGGATCTTTGAGTTATAGTTCAAAGACACGAAAAATCGCAAACAAAATGGCCGCCTCGTGGCCATATTGGATTGTATCACAAAATAATTTGACATGCATATGTAGGCCATAGTGTTATACCTTTGTGGCAAGTTTGAACAGAATCTGTTCAAGGATGTCTGAGTTATGGTCAAAAGACATGAAAAATCGCAACAAAATGGCCGCCACGCGCCCATATTGAAACATATCGCGAAATAATTTGACATAGATATGAAAGCCATAATGTTATGCCTTTGTGCCCAGTTTGAGCAGAATGTGCTCAAGGATGTCGGAGTTATGGTCCAAAGACATGAAAAATCGCAACAAAATGGCCGCCACGCGCCCATATTGAAACATATCGCGAAATAATTTGACATGATTATGAAAGCCATAGTGTTATGCCTTTGTGCCAAGTTTGAGCAGAATGTGCTCAAGGATGTCTGAGTTATGGTCCAAAGACATGAAAAATCGCAACAAAATGGCCGCCACGCGCCCATATTGAAACATATTGCGAAATAATTTGACATGGATATGAAAGCCATAATGTTATGCCTTTGTGCCAAGTTTGAGCAGAATGTGCTCAAGGATGTCGGAGTTATGGTCCAAAGACATGAAAAATCGCAATAAAATGGCCGCCTCGCGCCCATATTGGATCGTATCACAAAATAAATCGACGTGCATCTGTAGGTCATAGTCCTATGCCTTTGTGCCAAGTTTGAACAAAATTAGTTTAGCAGTGTCTGAGAAACTGTTGATGACGGACGGACGGACGGACGGACGGACGGACGGACGGACGGACGGACGGACACACGGACGGGACCCAATCTATAAGTCCCCGCCGGACTTCGTCCGCGGGACTAACAATTTAAAAGTGAACAATTTGTTAACACCAAAGACGTGAACATATAGTTCCTGCTCTGGCTGTTGACGAGGCCATTCCCTTAAAATTTTAATATGTCATTTTCATCCGTCCGACCTCCCAAAACAACTAGGCATATGACAAAACGTTTATCAATGCATGCATTGATGTCTTTATATTTCACGGTTAACCTAGTCATATTGACAGTGTTTTTGAAATTCTTCATTATCTGTCAAAAGGCACCAAAATATTAATTGTATAAGATGACTATGCAAGTTTAAAGAATCTTAAATTAGTAGAGATTAGCTGATTAATGTATGATTCAGTGTCCAACATTGTCAATTAAGCATTTTAATGACTGGAGCAGCAATATACAAGTGTAAAAGCTGTGTAGGGTAAATAGTAAATTGAACGCCAACTTTATTCTACACTCTGAACAAATCAGACGTCAAGGAATGGAATTGAACGTACACAGTATGGCTGAGTTAATCGATAGACTTAAAAGGCTATTCACTAATCTTATTTTTCGTTTATGGCATCCTCATGGTCTTCAGTTTTCTTCCTTGTGTTATGTGAGAAAAACAAAAAGGTGATCTCAGCAATTTTCTTAAATTAAACTCTATTACAAAAAGATATAACTAATCACTAAGTATAGGACAAAGTACAAACTGCAATATTGTACAGACTACGTATCTTAGCTAGAACGGCACAGAACTCCAGAGCTGGGTGACACTTAGAAAAAGTGACAAAGTGAACAGTCCTTTGGCTTTTTTGCAGGCTTGAAGTTGTACAGAGTCCACAGTATTAATCCAGCGCTGGCAGTGGAGATCTTGGAAAGTCTTGAAATTAATACTGCTGGAGTTGCCCAGTCTTGAACAAACACGCACAAGGGAGACGATCCAAATGTCTGACTGAAAACTGTTCCACCGCCAGTATTTATACATAAATGATTATATAAGAGAATATAAGAACAATTAAGAACTTTTATTGATATCCTAATTACATCTCTGTTCAAACAAGGGAATGATCAAACGCGTTAAAATATGCATTCATGCCGGCTCTTGCCAGAGTACCGAGTTTGAAAATAGTGGCCTGTTCGAGTTTATGTCGGGAAGAGTCGGTGGTGGAAATTATAGCAGACACTTCAAACGATGGTTTCGGTTGCATTTCTCGATATATCAGTTTATATCAATGGGGACTCGCTGTCTACCTGCATACATTATAAATTCACAGACTCTCATGCCTACGTTCTATTCAGCTCATCTCACCCCAGTCGGTGCATGGAATCCATTTCATTTTCACAGTTTCTACGCGCTCGGCGCATTTGCTCCGACCAAAAGGACTTTGAGCAGCAGCTAGACACTATTAGCACTTGGTTCTCGGCTCGGGGTTATCCCCGCTTTGTAGTGGACAAAGCCAAAGAGCGCGTCGAATCACTAACACAGGAGGATGCGTTAAAGCCAACTACCCGTTCTCAATGCGATCGAATTCCTCTTGTATTAACATACCATCCTTTTAACCATAGAATCCGTAAAATCATCTTTGAGGAGTTTTCCATCTTAACCAACTCCCCCAATACACAGAATATTTTTTCCGCACCTCCCATCATGGCATTTCGACGTGACACGAACATCAAAGACCGGCTGGTTCTTTCCAGTTTACCTAATCGCAACTGCGCTACTGGAACATCATCATGTGGCCGTCGAGTGTGTAACACCTTCCCGCATACTTTTATAACCAATTTCATTCAGGGCCCGCGTGGTAGAGTCAATGTTTCCGTCTTGTTCCCATGCACGTCGGCTAATATCATCTACTGCATCAAATGCAGACGCAGCATGCTATATATTGGCCAAACAAAGCGTCGCCTAGGCAATCGCTTTGCTGAACACCTTCGCACCGTGACCGACAACAGCTCGCATACCCGGTGGCCAAGCATTTTTGTACACCACCCCACCGCGGTCGGTCTGACATGGCAGTGTCTGCTATAATTTCCACCACCGACTCTACCCGCCATAAACTCGAACAGGCCACTATTTTCAAACTCGGCATTCTTGCGTCAGAATGTGAATGTAATCAGCTGGAGCTGAACAACTTCATCCACATCGCTGACATAATAAAAGTCCAAATTACTTCTCACGGGAAAGTGAATTCTATTCGAATAAAAAGAGTGGGTCTATGCATATGATAAATATATAATCTCTCAGTATTTCGCAGTAACGTTACGTCATCGAGGACTCGTGTTTTCCCCACCAGCCTACCAGCTGATACTGCCGCTATGCTTGCAGAAACATCACCTTCGATGACGTCACACTCGTCAAAATACTACGAGATTATAAATAGCAAAATTTGTGTGAAATTGGCATTGAAATTGACATATTTGTGTAAAATAATGATAAAGCAGAGCGATGTGATTATTTTCCGCCAAATATGCTAATTTTCCAACCGGAGGTTTTATATCCGCAACCAAATACCCTCGCTTGCTGTTCATAACCTCTAATAACAACAAGTTAAAATACGGGTTTACATCACTGCAATGTAAAACATTGATCGCCATTTTTGTATTTTTTTTCAGAAAAGCGATGGCCTTATCCACTCACGTATTGATATAAATAGTGACGCCATTTGTTTACCAGTAGAACTTGTAGAGTAATGTACGTTAACCAACAAAGAATGAGGCGTAAATCGAAGTGTAGAAAAAACGGCGTGGTGTATCTGATCGTAAATTTCATTTCACCATCAGGGCGATGCGATCTTCAGTAAAAAGTCCAATTTAAAGAGATATTATGCCTTTAATATTATGAGTATTTCAAAGCTGGGCGACGGGTGACCGCCAGGCTTTAGTAAACTGTCGCATGATCGCAGTCGATCTAATTTTTTATTCAAGTTTATTTATTTATTTATTTATTTATTTATTTATTTATTTATTTATTTATTTATTTCACATTAAAGGATTCCCATTCACATACTCAAACAGGGGTAAAGACTCCTATAAGGTTGTAATCTACCGTGGGGTCCGTACGGTGGCCCCTACACGTCACGGAACTCTATTACTTTTGAATATAAACTCTAATTTTTCTTGACAATATCTTTAATATTTGTAAGAGATTTTATTCTCCACCGCAAACTTTTAATTTTGTACGGGCAACATTATCTGAACATTATCTTAACTTTAACTTCTCGAAAGTAATTTTAGTTTTAACAATAAAGAAAATATGTTTCTCAAAAGTATTTTTATTTTGTAAAACAAACGTAAAATTTTTTAAGATAATAGACTCCCCTACACGTCATGGAAATGTATTACTTTTGAACATAAACTCATATTTCTTGACAATATATTTAATATTTGTAAGAAATTTTATTTCTCCACAGCAAACTTTTATTTCTGAACGGGGAAACTTTATTTTTTGGTAAACTGTTTTTAAAAACTTTTAAATAACTTTAACTTTGAACAAAATATTTGTTTCTCAAAAACGATTTTTATTTCGAAAAGAAGTAAAAATTGTTCACAGCAAGAGTTGAAGATTTTTGCTGAGCGCGAACTGAGTTACTTAAATGACATAACCTTATGTCTTTAGAGCAGAAAACTTAAATTCTTAAAGGAAAGTTTTATTTTTCAAGAGTAAAATTAATTTCTTTATGGAAAAAAGATTTTCTCAGAGCACCAAATTGAAATTAGTGCATAAAACTTTTTTCTCAACGGAGAGAAATTATTTTCTGAAGACAACAAAACTAATTCCTTCAAGATATTTTCTACATATGAGTGTGGTTTAAGAATTTGGTAAAACTGAACTGAGAAAGAACGAAAAGGGATGAAAAAGTCAAACTTACTTTTCTTCAGAGCGAAATTTATTTCTGAGAGGAGAAATATTTCATGTGAGGGCGCAATTACCTGTAATGCATAGCAAACTCTTTCTAGCGAGAGTAAACATATTTTGGGAAGAGTAAAACATTTTCCGACGAGCAAAACTATTTTAACGGCGGCGGAAGTTAAAGTATCTTACCATACAACACCCAAGTTTGATGACCCAGAGTCTCCGAGTTGGTAGCCGGTATCAGTTCGTGTTCGTGCCGGCTACATGGACGATCTGCTCTCCGAGACAACCATGACTGACTTCATCAGCGATACGGGCACACCAGCCCGGCCCTACCCTGCCTGCGTACGATGCTGTGTGTTGGGGCCGTATAACGCCGGGAACTCACAACATCGTACACAGGGCTACGGGCACGCGGGTCAGTTGCCACTTGTCTGAGTCCCCGAAGAACGGTTTTATGTTTGAGTGATTCGTCCTGACGGCAGACGGTGTGCGACGGGACCGCATTGGGGTTCTTCATTAGCTCTGCATGGCATAGCCCTGCGTACAGGTCTGTGTGTTCCCGGCGTTATACAGTCTCCCACCACATAACACCAGTAACACACAGCCAATGTGTGTGATATTCATCTTTCTAAGAGGAGAAGCCAGATTCGTAATTTATAGAAACTGAAACTGAACCGAGCCCGCCAGATTTGACCACAGTCGCGGACTGGTTTTGACTTTCACGTGTGGTTTGCGGGGTCAAAAACATGAAAGTCAACCAGCCCGTAAAAGGCATATCCGTCCGAAAACACCACAGCTGTGGACCCACAACTACTGTATTGAACCACGCTTGACTGTGGTCAAATCTGGCCGGCCAGGTTCAGTTTCAGTCAAGACTCTATCAATTACGAATCTGGCTAATAGAAAAGATGACTATCACACAACATAACATTAACAACACAGCAACTGATGAAGGAATAGCTCTGCATGGCAGGGCTGTGTGTACCGGCGTTATGTTGTGGGAGGCCGTATAACGCCGGTAACACACAGCCCATGCAGAGCTAATGAAGGAACCCAATGCGGTCCATCCTGTCGCACAACGTCTGCAGTCAGGACGAATCACTCAAACACAAAACCGTTCTTCGGGGACTCGGACAAGTGGCAACTGTTGAACGGACTCGTTTGCGTGCCCGTGCCCATAGCACTGCGTACGATGTTGTATGTTCCCGGCGTTATACGGCCCCAACACACAGCATCGTACGCAGGCAGGGTAGGGCCGGGCTAGCTGCAGTACAGTACGGCAAACCGTCCGACCCAAATACCCAGGTAAAACCTAGAGGTACTGTACTGCAGCTAGGGCCGGGCTAGCGTGCCTGTATCGCCGATGAAGTCAGTCATGGTTGTCTCGGAGACTCTGGGTCATCGAACTTGGGTGTTGTATGGTGGGATACTTTAACTTCCACCGCCGTTAGAATAAAGTTTTGCTCGTCGGAAAAATGTTTTACTCTTCCCCAAAATATGTTTAGCCTACTCTCGCTAGAAAGAGTTTGATGCATTACAGGTAATTGCGCCCTCACATGAAATATTTCTCCTCTTAGAAATAAATTTCGCTCTGAAAAAAAAAGTAAGTTTGACTTTTTCATCCTTCCTTTTTCGTTTTTCTCAGTTCAGTTTTACCAAATTCTTAAACCACACTCATATGTAGAAAATATATCTTGAAAGAATTAGTTTTGTTGTCTTCAGAAAATAGTTTCTCGCCATTGAGAAAAAAGTTTTATTCTCTGTATTTCAATTGCTGCTCTGAGAAAATCTTTTTTCCATAAAGAAATTAATTTTACTCTTGGAAAAATAAAACTTTTCTTTAAGAATTTAAGTTTTCTGCTCTAAAGACATAAGGTTATGTCATTTAAGTAACTCAGTTCGCGCTTAGCAAAAATCTTCAACTCTTGCTGTGAACAATTTTTACTTCTTTTCGAATAAAAAACGCTTTTGAGAAACAGATATTTTGTTCAAAGTTAAAGTTATTTTCTAAAAGTTAAAGTGTTTTTGTTAAAAGTTTTTAAAAACAGTTTACCCCAAAATAAAGTTTTCCCGTTCAGATATAAAAGTTTCTTACAAATATTAAATATATTGTTAAGAAATATGAGTTTATGTTCAAAAGTAATAAATTTCCATGACGTGTAGGGGAATTTGTTATCTTGACAAATTTTACTTTTGTTTTACAAAATAAAAAATACTTTTGTGAAACATATTTTGTTATGGTTAAAACTAAAAATACTTTCGAGAAGTAATAAGTTAAGATAATGTTAAGATAATTTTGCCCCTACAAAATTAAAAGTCTGCGGTGGAGAAATAAAATCTCTTACAGATATTAAAGATATTGTCAAGAAAAATTAGAGTTTATATTCAAAAGTAATAGAGTTCCGTGGCGTGTAGGGGCCACCGTAGGTCCGACATAAAGAATAAGATATTAAAGTTTTAAACGTGAAATAACTATAAAAAATCAAATAAAAAATCAAATCAGTACAAGTAAAATGTAAGAGCAGTGACTACAGATAGAAACATACATAAAAAACTGCTAAAATGCGAATAGTCTGTCTGCTTACATTGTCTCTGATGTAAGAGTTCAACTGGGATTTGAAATATTCATGTTCGTACTGCATCTAACCACATCAGGCAGAGAATTCTAAGCTCGAGCTGTATGCATGGCAAAAGTCCTTTGACCCGTTTCAGTACGAAATCGAGGCAGTAATAATTTACAAGTTGAGGCTCCTCGTGTTTGATAAGCATGAACGTCATTCAGCGTAACAATTTTTCGATTAGATAACTTGGAGCAGTATTGCTGAAACATTTGTACACCATGATACAAGTAAAGTAAAAATACGTTGTCTAACAGATAGCACATTGAACCTTTCAAAAAGTACTTCAGTTGGGGTATCAAATTAGCATTAAGTATCACTCTTAAGGCACGCTTCTGCATTTATAAACCTTATCTATATTTTTAGAAGTCGTATTTCCCAAATAATAGAGCAATAATCAATGGCAGATTGAATCAGACCGTAATATAAAACTTTTCTAAGGTAGAAAGGAATAAAATTACACAGGCGCCTAAGTAGACCAACTCTCCGACTCAAAGTAAGACACAAATTATCAATATGTTTGTCCCAAGAAATAAAACTGTCTAATGTTAGTCCTAGTATCTTTTCAGAGGAGACACATGAAATTTGTTTGTCATTAATAGAGATGTCTAATTGTTCACCAGAAATATTAGCGTCTTTTATTTTTTGACGAGATCCGACTAACATGGCTTTCGTTTTGCCCTCATTTATGATCATTCCATTACTACGAATCCAGTTATTTGACGACAGTACATCATTTTGAAGGGATTCATTAACATGCGGAACAGAAATACCAGAGGTAAGAAGGGTCTGGTCATCAGCGTACATATCAAGTTGTGAATTATGCAAAGTAAATGGTAAATCATTGATAAAATAGTAAATAGTAGTGGTCCCAACAATGATCCCTGAGGCACACCTACAGTCACCTTTTGAATATTCGAAATTTTACCCTTGTAAGTAACTACCTGAGAACGATTTGATAAAAACGATTTAAACCAGTTTAACCCATTAATTTCAAGACCATATAAAGATAACTTTTTAAGAAGGGTTTGGTTATTCAAGTTTATTTTCAGATCTTTCAAGAACACAGACATCATTGATAATGTGCTTAGATTTTAACATTAAACCTTGATCAATATCATCGATTATCATACATGCTATGCCTGTATTTCCACTCTCCTATTGTTTTAGACGGTACTAATATGAACCCGTATTTTAACTAGTGAAAATACGAATTATATTTTCACTGTAACCGAACTACTTACAGCTACGCGTACGCGTGACCTTCGCTGGGATGTTCACAAACGTGTAAAACTGCTGAGCGAATAGACTTGTGACACGCCGAAACGTCATTGTCAATGTGATTATGGTCAAAATTTTGTTGTTTGCAGTCAGTTCATGGGCATTGCACTTAGGTACAAGTAGTTGTACCAAAAACATACAAACGAACGCATTGAAAATGTGTATGTTTTGCCGACCCAACACCTGTCCTCGCCTCGTTCCCGGCCAGTCCCATACGGGGGTGTTTTCATGTCGTCTCCTCTGCGCTGCCGAAGATTACGATCTCGGTTGACAGAACCGCGATACGAAAAGTTTCCTGTTGATGAGTTTAAGTATCCGAATGGTGAATTACATCGCTTACAGCCGTAAATAAGCCACAAAAATCCAACCGCACTGAAAATACTCACGACAGACGATGTGCAGACATTATATTTCCGATTTGTACCTGTGTCACTGTCAGTGAGATCTGAGGTCATGATAGTGTCCGGTGGCACCGGTGCGGTTTCGGAGACAATGTAAGATACTAGGGAAAGTGAAACTTTTGTTTAGGTTGTTGAGAAGGAAATTTAAGTCTATTTAGGCAAGCCAGTAACGAGAATATACGAGCAGACGATGAAAATACCTTTGAAATGTTTTATTCATACACAAAATCACGAACGAGTTAGGACACTACAGCTTACAGTGTACTTACTTCATGTTATCCCTAATCCGCTCACAAATTTCTTTCTAAGACGGTAAATTCGGCATATTTGACGACTAAGGACATGTATAATTATTGGAGATAAACTGACTGGTACGGCTATTATATCCACTGTGCATTCACAGATGTTGCAGACCTGCTTGCTTTATGTTCTCAGCTGCTCGATCGAGTTTGAAATCGAACGTTGGCGCGGCGTGAGTATTTTGACCCAATTTTGGCTGGCCTCATAACTTTCGCGAAGGGATGAGTTTATGTTTTAAAACAGGAAAACACACTCATTTTACACACTCCAGCCTATTTTTTACATCCACCGCCATTTTAAGCAAAAATTTAAATGTTCTTCAAAGTGTGAAACCCTGTGCCGACATCTTAATATTCAAATTGTTCATTTTTAAAAGTGTGCTATAAACCCTCCTTTGAAGTGCAATGGCCAAACAGCGGAATAATATCAAGAAGTGATACGGTTGTCATCACTCCTTAGCAACCAACTTTTAATCAGTACAGCGAGTAGAAAGCAAGGTCGATTTCAGTCGATTTCGTCGCTAATTTCGGAACGTCCGTAGGAAAACAGTCATAACAAAGCATGCATGTATGATAAAGGGGTTATTACACGAAGTTTGGGCGATACCGCGTCGTTTTCTCGTGATATGTTCACATTTTGACTCGTTGCTCCGCAACTCGTCAAAATACGGACACATCACTCAAATACAACGCGGTATCGCCCAAACTTCGTGTAATAACCCCTAAATGTCGCTATCTTCACTGTCGCTGATACGTTAAGAATGAGGAGAAGTTTAAATCTCGGACTGCCGTCGTTTACGCATAGAACGTTTGCTAATAGCAACGAGCGTAGTAACCGGAATAAAACTAGTTCTGAAATGCATGCACTTGCCATATTTGGGCTACATGTGCCTGCGCGTGATACGGCAAATTATTTCACAAATGTTTCAGTGTCTTTTCCCAAAGCGTTACTTGAGATGAGTGGGCCTTGCGGTTTATGATAATGGTGGCTATTGACAGTAACTGTAAAAGAGCAATGATAGACCAATAAAGTTTCGTAACTTACGGGCCTGATCGGACTCCTCTTCATTCATGGACAACAAACCTGGCATGAAATGAATGGCATTATCGTAAATTTATAGATTATTTTGGAAAAGGTAGTAGTAGTAGTAGTAGTAGTAGTAGTAGTAGTAGTAGTAGTAGTAGTAGTAGTAGTAGTAGTAGTAGTAGTAGCAGTAGTAGCAGCAGTAGTATTAGTAGAAGTAGTAGTAGTAGTAGTAGTAGTAGTAGTAGTAGTAGTAGTAGTAGTAGTAGTAGTAGTAGTAGTAGTAGTAGTAGTAGTAGTAGTAGTAGTAGTAGTTTTAAAGGAACATTTATTCAAAGATTGTCCCTATTTACAAATGTGATAAAATATGTACATTTCATGAAGGACAAAAGTCTGAAAGGAATCTGGAAAAATCAAAGAAGAGTTCTAACAATACAAAAGGGAAAAAAACTTCATTAGCCAGGTTTAGTGAGTAAACAATGATAAAACAACAATTCAAACTACACGGCAAACATTTCACCCTATGAAAAAGATGAGAAAAAACAACGTTATATCATTGTAATGTTGGAGAACCGAAGAAAGACATCAAACAAAAAATAAAGTGATGCCGAAAAAATCAGAAGTTGA
This sequence comes from Ptychodera flava, assembly GCF_041260155.1. NCBI lineage: Eukaryota > Metazoa > Hemichordata > Enteropneusta > Ptychoderidae > Ptychodera > Ptychodera flava. Next base: position 1,040,737 of record NW_027248364.1, read on the forward strand.
AAATCAACCGATCATTATCAATGAAGAAAATGGCATTATTAACCATCCATGTGATATTAAATGCATCTAAATTATGTTCAAGCTTATAGTGTTCATATTCTAACAAGATTCTTGCACGAATTCTAGTTTTGAAAATTTCTGTAGGATCAACTGGCAGTCGGTTATTCATTTTATTCCTTCGAGCAAGATGGATAGCCATCTTTGCTGTCGATGTAATGAAAGTGAACAGACAATGAGCTCGTTTATTGACAAAGGTGGAACTTTTACGAGGAGGGTTGATGAAATACCAAGCAATCTGAATAACTTTATCCATATGAATAAGACACGTCGTTATTCTGGAGATGAGAGCTAATAACGACTGGATATGAATGCACTCAAAAAAAGCATGAAGTAACGAATCTTTATCCTCACAAAGTGGACAATTTGGATCAGTTCGCAAACCAGAATTAAAGAGATATGAACCGGTTTGATAAGCTCCATGAATAATACGCCACTGTAAATCACCTTCCTTCTTGATAGTTGGTGGAGCCACATGTGGGGCAGGATGCGCTTACTATTTTCGAAACACCTGACATCACTTCTTGGTCTTTTGGCCAGAGGTCCATATATCTTTCTTTCATGAATTTGACTTTGTTTGTACCGTCTATTTACTGTCTGTTCTGTGCTGTTTTGTGTCTATGTTTACAACTATTGTCTTACAAATTTTGACCTAGTGTTATTGGATTATGGATTGGTATGATTGCGATTATTTTACAAGGGAAGATTGAGTTTATCAGAATGTTGAAGCTGGAAAGAATAGTGCGAATTAGGTAAATTATCAGGGAAACATCCGTTATAGTAGCTATTAATACTGCTTTTCAGTCCAGTTGAAATGGCTTGAGAGACGTATTCCAATGACAGAGTTAAGATGCGGTCAGAATGAATTTTCACTCTTGACCGAAGATCTATTGGAGTTAGCCAACGTTTTTCAGTGTCATCAATGAGATCACCGACCATCGTGATCCCTGCATCCACAAATGAGGGTATGGTGAAAGGCGCTGAATGAAGCGGATGTATGAACAGTGGGTTTTGAAATAGAGGCTCTTTAAAAATATCTGGTATGCTTAAAGGTAATCCCTGTCGAAATTTATCCAATGAGTTCCATAAACAAAGAGTTTCGAAATAGAAATCCGGCAAATGAGTTTTCTTGATATCAACATCATTTGTCAAGAGCAGCTGTCTTTCATAACATAAATGTCCAACTTTGCTGAAGAAGTAATCGGTGAAAAAGAAAGCAGGATGAGGATAGTCTTGATAAAGATACCTTTGAATGAAACCTAAACGGAGAGCTTCAAGACGAGATTGGATATGTATAAGACCATGACCGCCTTCAGAGAGAGGTAAGTAAATCGTTTCAGCCGGAACCCAATGACGGCCTTGCCAGAAAAACCTTAAAAATAATGACTGGAGATATGAAATAGTAGCCTTTGAAGGAGAAGTGCAGGTCAATCTGTGGAGCATCTTTGAAGCGATTAACTGGTTGACTATAAGAGTGCGGCCTCTATAAGACATACTTGGAGCAAATCTAGACCAGTATTTTAATTTAATTTCAATGACATTTACGAGTTCAGTCCAGTTCTGCTGGTTAAAATGACAATTGTTGCCCATATAGATACCAAGGAGTTTAAGGCCAGTCCCATTCCATTTTATTCCAAGTGGTTGATCTGTACGTTTGCGCCAACTTCCGATCCAAAGACCCTTTGTCTTTTCCAGATTGACCTTGGCATTAGATGCACTTTCATATGTCTCAATGCAAGATTGAAGTTTTCCAAAATCCTCGTTTTGAGTAATCAGGGCTTCTACGTCATCGGCATAGGCAGACACACATGTTTTATGAGTAGGATGACCTGGAATTTTGAGTCCTGTGATACCACTGTTATTGCGTATTTTATTCAAAAGTGGTTCCAAGGCAATGACATAAAGTTGTCCCGACAATGAACATCCTTGCCTAATACCTCGTTTAATGTCAATTGGTGCAGCGAGTCTGTTGTTGATTCTTATGAGAGATTTAATGTCCGTATAGAGAACTTTAATGAAATTAATGAAGCGATCACCGAATCCAAAGGCATGCAGGGTACTAAATAGGTATTCATGGTTCACACGATCGAAGGCTTTTTGTTGATCAAGAGCGACAATTCCAAGAGCTGTGTCAGTGTCATTCGCATATGAAATGCTATCACGTAAAAGATTGATATTATCATAGATGTAACGGCCCGGGATACTGCAAGATTGATCATGGTGAACAATAGAGGAAATGACAGAACGGAGACGAATAGACAACGATTTTGCGAGGATTTTGTAGTCACTGCATAGGAGACTGATTGGTCTCCAGTTTTTAACCAGAGAATTGTCACCAGACTTCGGATGTAGGCTGATAATCGCCTTCCTACACGACACAGGAAGTACACCATTGTTGAGAACTTCCACAAAAACTTCATGTAAATCTTTACCCAAAAGTGGCCAGAAAGTTCTATAAAAATCATTGGGTAAGCCATCAATACCTGGAGACCGGTCTGTGGAAAGTTGTTTAACTGCATTCGTAAGTTCATCATATGAAATTTCTGAATCAAGATTATCGCGATCGGGTTCACAAAGTTTAGGTAAATCTTCAAGAAGTGTCTTTTGAGATGCTAGGTTAACAGGTTCCGGTGAAAAGAGTTTTTGATAATGACTGCAGATAATGTTACGAATTTCATGAGGATCTTCAGTAATTGTGTCATCTGCACGTTTGAGATGAACGATTGGTTTAGATCTACCTCTTTCTTGTTCGAGAGAAAAAAAGAATTTACTTGGCATGTCACTTTCATTAAATAAACGATGACGAGAACGGACTGCCGCACCTTTCATTTTTGAATTGACCAATTGCAAGAGGGACTTTTTCTTGTCGTTGTAAACGCTGCTAAGGCTTTTGTCAACATGCATTCTTTGCTCAACATCTTGAATATCACGTTCCAGCTGTGATTTACGCAGCTTGTAATCTTCGTTTCTTGAAATGCAGAACTGTTGCGTAAGATGTTTTATCTTCCACTTTCCGACGTCCCACCATGTTGACAGATTTGTATAATTGTTCTTTTTCATTCTCCAATTATTCCAGAAAAAGGTAATGATTTCACAGTAAGCGTTATCGTTTAAAATATCAGTGTTGAGACACCAAACCGGATTGCGTTTGTCCACTTCCTTCTGTGAAATAATTAGTTCAACCAGCGAATGATCAGAGTATGCTAGTGCCGAGTTGTGAATGGAGACTGAAGCAATGCGAGGTTTTATCCAATTATTAACATATATTCTGTCAAGACGCGCCTTTGAACTGTTTCTGTGCCATGTAAAATTACGATCGTCGCCGTGGAGTTGACGCCAACTGTCGATTAACTTGTGTTGACGGACAATTTTGTCAAGTAAATTGCTGGTACGAGAATCAGATTCAGCACAATCAACTCTGTCTAAGTTTGCATTCAGTGTACAATTGAAATCTCCGCCTAAAATCACAGGGTCACCATTTAGACTCAATAAAAGTGTGTTCAATTGACTAAAGCAATGTATACGTTCTTTTGCATTAGTGGGGGCATAAACATTAATGATGTTAATAGGCGTGTCGTTTACTTTGGCATTCGTGTGCAGCAGATGACCTGGGATTGGTTCTGATTTATAAATAATGTCAACGTTCAAGCTAGGTTTAAACAAGATGGCAATTCCTGCACTGTTTGATGTTCCATGAGATAAAATACACTTTCCTCGCCACACAATTGGCCAAATTTGTTCATCCGCAAGACTGGTATGAATTTCTTGTAAAAGGCAGAAATCTGCATGATTGTTTTGTTTCAGAAATTCAAAGAGTTGATAACGCTTCAAAGAGTCACGACATCCACGTGTATTGAAAGTCAAACAGGACAAAGTCGCAACCATGAGCGCACATAAAACAAAGGAAGAAAACATACCGAAAGTGCTGATTAATGAGAGTCCTTAACAACAGTTGATCGACCGGTGATTTTAATATGTTCCTTTATCTTTGTGACGAGTTTGTAGATCCGGGCTTTCGTAGAAGTGTTGAGGGGTAAAGACGAACGATACTTCAGTAACATTTTAGCAAGCTCTTTAAGGTCAGGATGAAATCCTTGCATTTTTCAATGAACTTCTTTGAGTGTTTTGTATCCTCCAGGAATTCTTCAATTGATGAATTTGATAAATCACACTGGAAAGATGTTTCAGACATATCAGAGATCACCGATTCATTATCATCTGTGTCTTTACTTGACAAAGTCTTTGAACTTGGTAATGATGATTGTGAGTCCGTATGTGAAGGTGAGCATGGAGAGTACGAAATACTATCACAATCGTCTCTGTCATCCGAGACACCAATGGGAACACTGTTTGGACAACTTTGTGAGCTTGTGACAGAAAAACCTGAAAAGACAGGAGGTGGTCTCGGAATTGGAGAGTTCAAAGGCGAACTTCCAGCTTGAGAAAAATAAGGGGTAGAAGGGAAGGGTGAAGGAGGGGTTCCTACCCTCTCTTCATCGTCGATGTCATCAATGCTTTTCTCATCAGTAGAATTTCCAATTGTATCAGGGTCCCGTTGCAAACTATTCTTCTTACTTTCAACAATCTCACCGGGGGTGTTTATTTCTCCTTGAGGTTGTTGGTCTATCACCGTATTGCTCCCCTCTCTATATTGTGAACTCTCTGTTGGTGACTCGTTGTTTGGCTTTGCTGTGGGAACTGCTTTCTTCTGAACATCTTTGTTTAAATTAATATCACTAACTTCCATCACGTCATCCACTCCAAATTGATCATCATTATTATTATTGAGTTGCTCAATGTTATCAGTGGCACCAGTTGACTCGGTTTTGTCGGTTGTATTGAGTTCGTTATGATTACTCGATTCAGCTGTATCATGGACATGTCGGCTATTATTGATCGGTATTGATTTATCGTTGTCTGGTTGGGTGTGAATGACCGATCCATTGTTCACGTCTTCATTAACATTTCCAAAATCTGGTTGAGTACAATTTCGTCGTAAATGTCCCTTTTGGTTACATTTGAAACATCTCATCTCATCAGTAGATAGGTATACTTTGTACAGTTTGTCTTCGAACTCAACTGTTGTCGGTCCGTTGAGAACGCCATGAAAGTCGTTATCAAAGAGAATGAAAGCCTGCCTTCTGAACGACTTCACGTGCTTCAAACTGTCAGATTTACATCCAAGAGGTATTGTTTTCACACTACTGACAACTTTTCCAAATCTTGAAAGTTCTTGTTCAATAACTACGTTTGGAAGAAACGGTGGTACACCTGAGATAACAACTTTGGCTGCAGGCCTAACCAACGGTTGAACTTGAACAGAAAAACCTTCGACTTCAAAGCCGTTGACACACACCGCTTCAACCCACGTAACAGAATTGAAGTAAACGATTACTGACCCATAAACTCTCGATGCCGCAAGAATATTTTTCGGTCCGGTTATCTCTGCAATTGCCTTCAAGTATGTTTCCACCGTTACACCTTCCATAGACTCACATCTTATGCCATGTTTTCTTGTCAGGCCTCGAAGCGATGGCGGTTGCATCACATTAGGTTGGGCGGCCATCTTGGCTATGACAGCCACCCACCCGGACGCAGATGAAAATCCGGTGAAATCTCTTCAATCACTCCACGAAATGAAAAGAACAACAGTTTTACAGAAGGCCGGTAACTTGCGAAACCAGGATGAGATGAAATTATGCGCAGAAAACAGTGCAAAGCACACAAAAACGGCAAAAAAAACGTAACACTCTACAACCACGTCCACACATGTGTAGTAGTAGTAGTAGTAATAGACAGCAGCAGTCCACAACCGGAGCAAAATCAGATCAGATACCGATGTAAGTCCGGAAAACACTAAAGGACTCAAAAACTGTAGCAAAACTCAGAGCACACTACCACGACGTGTACACATGTGTAGTAGTAGTAGTAGTAGTAGTAGTAGTAGTAGTAGTAGTTTTTCAAATATCTTTATTTCACATAGGTCCCTACATACTAAAACTGTAAAATGAATTTTTTACATTCAAGGAACAAAAGGAAATATAAGATACAAATAACAGATAAAGCTGCAAGCAGCGTTGGCGGGGCCCAAGCGGTTACTATGGTTTCCAGTTCTTGCACTGATGATATGATGTGCAGAATTTGAGCTTGGAAAGGTCTTAGATCTTGTAAAGAAGAATTTTGAACGTCATCATATAGTTACTGTAGGTTTCACTCATAATAGTGTATTTTATGCAAAATTCAATATGGCGGCCAAACAACTCAATCAATCCAAATGCCTGTCGCAAATTAGAGAGAGCTCACACTAAGAATGATACGAGTAAAATTTCAGTTTAATCGTTGTTTTGGCTCTGGAGAAGAAGATTTTTAAAGAGCAAATTGCGATTTTTGCAAAATCCAAGATGGCGGCTAACCAAATGACTGACCTTAATTCCTTTCACGATCTTGAAAGAGATCAGGTTGAAGGTAATACTTGTCAAATTTCAGTTTAATTGGTGTATCGGTTCTTGAGAAGATGATTTTTAAAGATTAAATTGCGATTTTGGCAAAATCCAAGATGGCATCCAAACCACGTGACCAATCAAAATGCTTTTTGCAAACTTGAAAGAAATTACTCTAAGGATGACATGAGTAAAATTTTAGCTTAATCAGTGTTCTGGTTCCGGAGAAGAAGATTTTTAAAGATTAAAATACGATTTTCACAAAATCCAATATGACGGCCAAACCACATGTCCGATCAGAATGCTTTGTGCAAACTTGAAAAAGATCACTCTAAGGATGACATGAGTTAAAATTCAGCTTAACCGGTGTTCCGGTTCTGGAGGAGAAGATTTTTAAAGATTAAATCGCGATCTTCGCAAAATCCAATATGGTGGCCAAACCACGTGAGCAATAACAATAGGGTCCCAGCCGGTCGGCTTGGGCTCCTAAAAATCACTACAAAGTGATGGTCGGCATTGAACAGAAAACGTCATGAATGGCAAAAGTAAATGTCAGCAAGAAAGACATTTCTCACATTCCTGGCCGCTGGGAGTGCGGGATCGACAGTGTGGGAAAAATCGATTCCACACTGTCAGAAATCGTCCTACACTCTTCAGTAAATATTACAGAAGCTCTGATTGGATGAGAAACAGTCCGTTTCGTTCCACGCGCGAAATATTTTCCAATGGCACAACGAGTAACACACGGACCAGAACTACAAAGTAAGGAGGTCAGAGTACAGTGGCAGACAACAGAGTTGTCACGATTTGGATAATGTTGTACGTGTCTAATGTGAATTTAATGCATTTTGTGGTCATGTGAGAAAAAGAATCTCACACACCGAGGACCTGGGATCAGATTACTCACACGAGTTGGCGATATTTTGTCTCACACGAGCCGCAACTCGTGTGATAAATCTGATCCCAGGTCCTTGGGGGTGTGAGATTCCAATGATCTCAAAGCTATCACATAATTATTCAAAGGTGAAACAACCTAGCGATGCACAAAAGCAGGGAAGTTTCTTTAATGTGAAAATTGAGTTGACCATCATGAGTGTCACAATGAATATCATCAAAAGCCCAAATAATATTAAAAGAACGTAAATTTTCATTGAGACGATGATACTCAAATTCAAGTCTCAATCTGGAGAAAATCTTGCTTTTAAATATGTCCAAAGGATCAACAGGACCCTGGTTTCTAAACACATTTCTTCTGGCTAAATGAATACATAACTTAGCAATTGTAGAAAGGTAAATAAAAAGAGACATTGTAATTGCATGAATAAATACAGAGTTTTTAATAGGAGAATTAATGAAAAACCATGCTATGTTACAGCTTGTCCAGGTGTCATTACAGAAAGAACAGTTGGCATCTGAACGAAAACCAGCACGGAGCAAAAAAAAAACTAGTTTGATAGGCTCTGTGCATAATGCACCATTGTAAATCCCTTTCTTTTTATGATGGGATCACAATAACATGAAGCAAAGTGTGGTTTGATGGAATGTGGAATGCTCAAAATATAACTCCAGATGGTGTCTAATCTGTCTGGTAAACATGCATAATGATGAACCATTATCAAGTACTTGTAAACTGCACCTTTCTCTATTTTACACAGAAAATAATTGTGCTCTGTAGAATGTTGCAGCTGAAAAGAATACACAGTATCTGGCACATTGTTTGGATCGTTGTTACAAAAGTGATTTGCAATGTGGGATTTCAAACGAACAGGAAGCCTTGTAAATACATTGTACAGACAAAGAAATAATACGCTGTGAATGAATCGCAACTCTATCACACAAATCTGAAGAAGTCAACCAACGATTTCCCACAGTATTGAAAAGATTACCTATAGTTGTAACTTTAGCATTGACAAAAGCTGGTACAGTAAAAGGGGACTGATGAACTGGATGCATAATGAGTGGATTTTGAAAAAGAGGCTCTTTCAAAATGTCAGGAACACTAAGTGGGATTCCTTTACGAATTTTGTCAACAGAATTCCAACAATATTATTATATTGTAGCAGGAATAGCACCATTACAAAAATCAATGTCAGTCGTGAAAAGTAACTGTTTGTCATAATTGATACAAACACTTTTGAATATAACTGAGACGTAAAGAAATACAACGAGTTTTAAGATGAATAAGGCCTTGGCCACCTTGAATGAGAGATAAGTACAGAGTTTCCGAAGGAATCCAATGACGTCATTGCCAAAAAAAATCTCAGAAAAAGGTTTTGAAGGTAAGAAAATGTTTGATCATCGGGAGTTGTACAAGTAAATCTGTGAAGTAATTTTGATGCAATCAGCTGATTAATGACTAAAACACGACCTTTGTAAGACATACCAGGTGCAAAAGACGACCAGAATATCATTTTGTTTTCAGTGATGTTCACTAATTCAGACCAATGTTTCTGACAATAATTATTTGAGTTACCAACATACACATCGAACAGTTGTAACCCTGTTGAGTTCCATTCGATATTCAATGGCGTATCAGTACGATACTACCAGCCCAGAGACCTTCAGATTTCTTAAGGTAAACTTTTGCATTAGACGCATTTTCATATAACTCAAGAGTGGACTTTAAGTTACTAAAATCTTCATTTCTAGTAATAAAAACTTCAACATCGTCGGCATACGCAGAAAGGCATGTAGGACTAGGAGCTTCTGTTATTAGCAATCCCCTTATGTTACTGTTATTCCTAATCTTGTCTAAAATGGTTCTAAGGCAATCACATAAAGTTTACCAGAAAGTGAGCAACCTTGACAAATCCCACGATTAGTTGAAATCGGAGCGGTAATGGAACAATTTATCTTTAACTCTGACTGAATACATGTATAGAGCGTTTTAATGTAATTAATAAAGCGGGGGCCAAAACCAAAAGAGCTCAGAGTTTTAAAAAGGTAATCATGACTGACACGGTCAAAAGCCTTTTCCTGGTCTAGAGCAACAATACACAGAGGTGAGTTTGTGTCATTGGCATAGAAAATACTACCCTGTAATAATTGCACATTAACAAATATGTGACGATTTTGAATAGAGCAGGACTGATCAACATGAATTATTTTGGAAAGGACATTACGTAAACGAATTGAGAGAGCTTTCGTGACAATTTTATAATCGCTACATAACAAGCTAATGGGTCTCCAGTTCTTGACTAAAGTGTTGTCTCCAGCTTTCGGGTGAAGACTTAGCACTGCTCTCCGACAAGAAATAGGAAGCTGATCATTACGGAAACACTCAATGAATACCTTATGAAGATCTTGACCGATAAAAGACCAAAACGTTTTGTAAAATTCATTAGGGAAACCATCCATTCCTGGACTACGGTCAGTTGACAGTTGTTTTACAGCAAAGGAAAGTTCATCAAGAGTAATTTCACCATCAGGATAATCACGATCTTCCTCATTTAATTGCGCCAAATTGTCGAGAATTTCCGACTGAGCATCAACGTCAACATTTTCAGCAGATAAAGATCCTTGTAGAAACAGTGAAATGTCACGACTTTCATCACGATTTTCCGTTATTGAGCCATCAGCACGTTTCATGTGTATAATGGGCTTTGACCTTCCCTCTCTCGTTCAAGGGAAAAGAAGAAACTGTTCGATACATCACTGTTGGTAAGTAATTGATGACGAGATCGTACAGCCGTACCTCTACTCTCCAGGTCTACCAACTGAGCCCAGAGAACTTTTCTCTTGTTGGCTTTCATCAAAGAGACTTTTATCTTCGTTTAAACTTTTCTCAAGTTCTCGAATTTCCTTTCCAATTGCAATTTATCACATTTCAGGTTGTACTGGTTTGAAGCACAATACTGCTGAGTTAAAAGTTTGATTTTCCATTTTCCAATCTCCCACCATGCCCACAAATCACAATATTGTTATGTAGGTCATTTCCCCCACACTCATGACCAGAGTTCAATTATTCTAGAACATTCTCAGGGTCACTGCCCTTAATGACCTCACAACCTTGAATTCAATTAGTGGTGTTTGGAATGTTCTGGAAATTCATTTAGTTGTGTAAGAGGGATAATTTTAGAACAGTAATTAGCATGTCAATAAAAGTTCTAGATTGTTCTTATATGCCCTTATGTAAGCACATGAGTATAAATACTGTGACAGCAGGCTTGCAGTCAGACTTCTGGGATTGTGTCTCTTGTGTGTTACTTTTAGTCTTTGGAAACTCCAGCAATAGTCATTCCAAGACTTTTCAAGACCTTCACTGCCAACGCTGGATTTATACCGTGGACTTTTGTACTTCTTCAAGCCTGCAAGCCAAAGGACTGTTCATTCATCCGACTGACTGTTACAATTCTGAGACTGGAGCTTTGCCGTCCCAGCTGAGATAAGTAGTATGTACACTTTTAAAGCTTGTATTCTATCCCTGACTTAGCAATTAGTTTTATTTTCGTATAAATTTTGTTTAAACGGAAACTGCTGAGTTCACCCTTTTGTTCATTTTCTCTGCACGTAACAATATTTATTCTGTTGCTGTCGCCAGTTTAACCAAAACTGCGAAATGATATCTTTATACAGTTCATGCTTCAAGATGCTTGTATAAAGACACAATATTGGGTTGCGGTGTTTGACTTTTTTCTGTGTTACCCTTAACTTTACCAATCAATGATCAGAAAATGTGAGCGCAGAATGATGAATTGAAGCCACCGTGATGCGTGATTTCATCCACTTGTTGATGTAAATCCTGTCAAGACGAGCCTTTTTGTCATTTCTGTGCCAGGTGTAATTATGGCTGTCCTCATGATAGTGACGCCAACTGTCAACAAGCCTGTACTTGTGGATTAAATTATTAAAATAGCGAACTGCACACATGTCAGACTCCTTACAATTGATTCTGTCCAATTCTTCATTCAGAGTACAATTAAAGTCTCCACCAAGAATAACTACACTGTAAACATCTAAACTTGACAGAAAATCATTCAGCTTGGTAAAACACCACAACCGTTCATTGGAAGTAGCATGTCCATACACATTAATAATGTTGACTAGGCTGCCGTCAACGTTTGCTTACACGTGCAGTAAATGTCCAGGAATTGGTTCTGATGTGCGAATGATATCAATTGTAGAGGAGGGCGAAAACAATATAGCAACACCTGCACTCTTTGTTAAACCATGCGACAAAATACAACGTCCTCTCCAAATCAAAGGCCATACTTTTTCATCACTGGGTATACTGTGAGTTTCTTGTAAAAGGTAACAAGAAGCCGGGTTGGTATCTTGAGAAAATCAAAAACTTGGAAGCGTTTCATCGAGTCTCGACACCCACGAACATTCAGCGTTACATAGGACAGAGCCATGTATATAAACAGGAATGTGAGATGTTTCCACATAACGAATATGAATTAAAGTGAAGACTCGATCGCAGTTGACCTAACAGTAGTTCTGATATAGTCCTTGATTTTACGTACCAGTTTGTAGATGCGAGCTCTCGTTGCGCTGTTCTCAGGCTGTGAAGAGCGATATCCAAGCAATATTTTCGCAAGCTCTTTCAAATTTGGATGAAAGTCAAAACAATCTTGAACAAGTCATCGTTGATGACACAGTCCCCACTTGTAAATGGGTACTTTGATTACAGGTCCTCAGAGAGGATAGAGTCCTCTTCATTAGGTCTGTGATAAAAGTACTTTGATACAGATGGCACTCAATGGCCAAGAATGAGTTCCATGGTGATGAAAACATAAAACCAATGTAGGCCACTATCCTAAAGGTCATTAAATGAGTCAACTGGAATTAGTTGACAGGATGTTGCAAAACATTTTTTCATACTATCCTAACACTAATAGATTATCACCTGTACCATATTTCATAAAGTTTAATGCAGTATTTACAACACTATGAGATCAACATCTGTATCAAGTTTCATCAAATTTGACGTTGTATTTGTGGATATATCACTCTATTAGGAAAGTTCATTACATATGCAATTACAAATTAATTAAAATGACATTGATAAATGTCTTTTTCACTGTTAAAGCAATGTGAGCTTAACATCAGATTCTGTACAAAGTTTCATGAAATTTGATGCAGTATTTCTTGACATATCAGCCTAATTATGAAACTTCAATAATTGACATGATACTGCTACATGACGTGAAACAAATTGACGAGCATGTATGAAATAGGTCATTGTCCTTGTACCAACTTTGAATGATACTGGTGGAAATATGTCTGAATTATGGCTCAGTACATGAGAAAATTGTAACAAAATCGCTGCCACGCAGCGATATTTGATGTTACTGTTTAAAAAATCAACACGTATATGTATGACATAAGTCGATGTCAAGGTACAAACTTTGAATAAAATCAGTTGAGACTTGCCAGAGTTATGGCTCTCGACATGAAAAAAAAAACATAACAAAGTTGCCACCATGTGGCCATATTGGACCATATCGAGAAACAAATCAAAGTACATAATGTATACTATAAGTCAATGTCCTTGTACAAACTTTGAATAAATTTGCTTGATACATGTCTGAATTATGGTTCAGGACATGGAAATCAAAAAACAATGGCCGCACAGCAGCCATATTGGATCATATCACGAAACAAATTGACGTGCATATCTATGACATTGGTCAATGTCCTTGTACCAACTTTGAATAAAATCAGTTGAGATACGCCTGAGTTATGGCTCTGTACATGAAAAAATCAGAACAAAATGGCGGCCATATTGGATCGTAAAAAAACCAAATCAATGTGCATATGTATGACATTGGTCAATATCCTTGTACCAACTTTGAATAAAATCGGTTGAAACATGCCTGAGTTATGGCTCTGTACATGAAAAAATCGTAATAAAATGGCTGCCTCGTGGCCATATTGGATCGTATCACAACAAAAAAAAAAATTGACGTGCATATCTATGACATTGGTCAATGTCCTTGTACCAACTTTGAATAAAATCAGTTGAGATATGCCTGAGTTATGGCTCTGTACATGAAAAAATCGTAACAAAATGGCCGCGTGGCGGCCATATTGGATTGTAAAAAAAACCCAAATCAATGTGCATATGTATGCCATTGGTCAATATCCTTGTACCAACTTTGAATAAAATCGGTTGAAACATGCCTGAGTTATGGCTCTGTACATGAAAAAATCGTAATAAAATGGCCGCCTAGCGGCCATATTGGATTGTATCAGAAAACAAATTGACGTGCATCTGTATGACATATGAAGTAATCCTTGTACCAAGTTTGAATGAAATCGCTCCAGGCATCTCTGAATTATCTGCGTGAACGGACGGACGGACGCACGCACGCACGCACGCACGCAAGCACGCACGCACGCACGGCCAAACCTATAAGTCCCCCCGGACGGTGTCCGTGGGGACTAATAAACTTCTTTGAGTGCTTTGTATTTTCCAAGAAATCTGCAATCGATTGAGTCAATACATCATGATTAAATGAAGAATCTGAAATGTCCGACAGCACAGATTCATTGTCATCAGCCTCTCTTTGCGATGAATCTTCCAAACTGCCTTCTGTTGACTGGCTTGCAATGCCTTGAGAAGAAAGCTGCAGACATATCCATGTCCATCGATGCATTGGTCTTGTCTGCAATGTCTTGAGAATCCGGAACGACATCAGAAAGTCTGGAAAGAAGAAGCGATGGAGTGCAAGCCGGAGAAGAAACTGAGGAATCCGAAGCTTGCGTAAAACACAGGTCTGGAGAAGGGGGGAAAGGCGATGGAGGTGTTCGTACCCTCTCATCATCAGTAAAAACATCATCTACCTTTGAAATTCCCTTGTTGTTCGTTCCGTAAGTGTGCAAGACAGTTTGTGGATCAACTTTTGAAGACGGTTCACGTTGAACAATGTCAGTTTCGTTATTACAGACCATACTTTCTTGTTCTTCATTACCATGGCCATCACTGTGCTGTTGCGAGCTACTGTGAGTATCAATAACATTTACACAAGAAAAGTCGGAATTTTGACACCTCTTTCAATTTGACCGTCGTTAATTACAGTGATATAGTCTTTTTCTTGCAATGCAGCAGATGGTTCGTTTTGGGGTGATTGTTGACAGTCACGCTGAACGTGTCCCTTTTGACCGCACTTGAAACATTTCATTTCTTCGGTTGAAAGATAAATTCTGTACCTTTTACCTTCGTACTCTACAGTGAAAGGTCCTTCCCATGTACTGTGAAAGTCAGCATCAATCAGTACTAGAGCTTGTCTTCGAAAGGATCTTATATGCTTTAACTGTTCACTCTTGCATCCTAGAGGAATTATTTTGATTTTGCTGACAAGTTTATCAAATGTAAGAAGTTCAGTTTCAATCACATGATACGGAATAAACGGTGGAACGCCAGACACTATGACTTTTCTCGCTGGTTGTACAACAGGTTCAACTTGAATTGAGTAACCGTTCAGTCCGAAACCATTCACACACGTTTTCCACCCAGATAACTGAGTTGAAATAAACGATAACTGAAACGTAAACTCTGGAAGCAGCGATGATATTCTGTGGACCAGTAATCGTTGACATAGCTTGTAGATACTTTTCGACAGAGACTCCTTCCATGGATTCACACTTCACACCATGTTTCCTCGTGAGGCCGGCAAACGTAGCTAAGCGTCCATTGTCAATGAATGGCGAGGCCTGTTACAACTGATAACGTAGTAACTAACCGATAACGTATCAAACCCGATAACGTAGTAAAAATTAACCGATAACGTAGTAAATCAACCGATAACGTAGTAACGAACCGATAACGTAGTAAATTTTTCTAACCGATAACGTAGTAAAAATTTACCGATAACGTAGTAATTTTTCCTAACCGATAACGTATCAACAAATTTACCGATAACGTATCAAATCAACTGATAATGTATTGGATCAAGTGATTCATGGGAATAGATTCATAGGGATAGATCTATCCTCGATCGATCGATCAATCCATTGATCAATCGATAGATCGACCGATTGATCGATCGATGCACTGATCTATCAATCGATCGATATTTCTATCGATTGAATGATTGAATTTATCGATTGCTCGACTAAAAGAACGATTGATAGATCTATATATATATATATATATATATATATATATATATATATATATATATATATATATATATATATATATTTCGATGTATAGATAGATCGATCGACGGATAGATAAATAGAGGGATAGTGTATGAAACCAACCCATAATGTAGCCAAGTGAACAATAACGTATCAAATCAACCGATCGATGAAGTATTAAATCAACCAATTAGGTATCAAATCAACCATAACCTAGTCAAGTCAAAGAGTAAAGATTCCAATCAACTGATTATGCATCAAGTCAACAAATAAATTATCAATCGACCAATAAAGTATTAATAAATGGAAACTAACTGAATGTAAACGAGTGTTGTAGCTTTCATTTTTTTCAAAATCAATCAGTTACACCTTCAGAGTTACATATACTTGGAGTATACTGTTTCCGTGATATTACTCAGACATCACGAATCGAATTTCATCAATTCAAGAGAAATGCGAACTAATTAATAAATATTCCTGGAGGATGAATTAAAGATACAACACACATGTGAGTGTCTTTATCGACACACTTTCAAGTCGGGAGGACTTGGGAAAAAGTTTACGACATGACCGATTATAAAATTCCGTTACTTAAAACGTCACTAATATCAAAATGGCAATAAATCTTTACAATGTAACTCTCATTCTGGGACTGAATTACAGGTAAATCTGGACTCATTGTTCAATTGAATTCCTTATAATCAAAATTCATTAATTTTGCAAGTTAGTCCTGTAAGCAAGCTTACAGATTTTGTAGACAACATATTTCTTTTTCTTCATTTTATCCTTTCTGTCGTGATTCACGTCGTCACATCTTACTTGAAGTAGGATTACGGAGGCATCGCAAAATTATTGAGTAGTCGTATATAGTATAGTACTGACAGAAAAGAAAACGCTTTGCCAAGAAAATAAAAGTTTGTTTCTCATCCTCGCGAGCTTCAATTCAGACCCACCACGTCAATCTTTTTTCTGCTCATAAGGATATAAAATGAAAACAAACAAAAACAAACGAAAATACGCGACTATAGTGCATAACACAGTGCTGTGTAAAACAGAATTGTAAACAAAATAACTGACACTAACAATCCATTCAGAACTGTACACATTTGTCAGTGTTATATTAATCTGTCAAAACTGTGCATTGCTGCACTAAAAGTCAAACCACAGAACTGTTGCTATACAAAAATACTAAAGCAACACTGCTGTGCATTTATCTATGCGCATTCCTATGTCGTTTTCATGTTTTTGCGTGTTCTTTTTGGTTGAAAAATAAAAAAAAAAATAATTGAGAAGAAAAAAACCCGCGTCACTGCATCATTTTCACAATATGTCTAGGATGAGAAACAAACTTTTTATTTTTCTAGGCCTTACCAGAGTTCACTCATACATTTATATTAGGTTCCTGCATATCAATCACTTATATGCTTACCCTTTTCAAATACAGCCGATGGAGATTATCAATAACATTAAAAATCGTCAATTGTACGAATAAATCGTTAATGTTCTTTGGTTAATCACTAATCACGCAGTTATTTCTATTGGTGAGTATCCGATATGTGTGCGAAAGTTGCGATGTTGGCTGTCGGTGATTGCGGTATTGCAATTGGTTAGATAGAGCAAAAAAAATCCCATAGGAAAAAAGTCTTCTAGTCCGTTTTGCAGCTTGTACGATTACTTCGTTAAAAAGATGTTTTGTGATAATCACATTTTCATGCAAAGCAAAGTATTTACATGACTTGCCTGTATAACTTTTGTGGCAGCACGAACGACTAACTTGATCTAAATGTTGCTACACTAATTGAATTGGAAATTGGTTTGGAAAGTTGTTTCTCATCTTGCTTTTACAACCATACTTTCTTTCTGAATTATAGCCGATACATACACACATAATAGTTTTCTTTCTCGGTAGGGTTCTCTGTGGAAACCAACAGCCGCTCATTACCCTGCCTTAGTTTCATCAGTACTTATACTATCTCTTTGAATTTTACCCAACTAGAACTAAACTGTATAGCTACTGTAGCAAGACTAGAAACAACTTCCCAAACCAATTCCAGTAGTTTGACAACATTGACTTCAACTTAGTCGTCCGTACTATCATGAAAACAGTCGAAACACGGTTAATTTGCTGCAGAAATTTGTTAACAATTTACGCTAAAGGAAAAAATAAATAGAAGAAAAGAAAATTGAGAACGAGACAATGTGATATCAAATCGATCTATCTATCTATTTATCTATTGACCAATTTATCGAATCGATCGATCGATCTATCGATTGATTGATCTATCTTTTATCGAAATGATAGATGCTTCGTTCTATCGATCGATAAGCCCATCAATTTAATTATCGATCTATTGATCGATCGATCGACCGACCATCTATCAACCATCGATAGATTGATCTATCGATTGAGTGATCGATTTATCTTTCGATACATTGATCGACTTATCTATCTATCTATCTATCTATCTATCTATCTATCTATCTATCGATCTATCTATCGATCGATCGATCGATCGATCGATCGATCGATCGATCGATCGATCTATCTATCTATCTATCTATCTATCTATCTATCTATCTATCTATCTATCTATCTGTACTAGTTTATTTCGGACTACATTCGTCCATATAAATTACACAAAGGAAATACAGATACTGTGATACAAAAATACAACTGGTGTTGGATATACTATCCATATATAAATTCATTCACTAACCATGAAAGATCGACTTTCTCCACAGGTTACGCAAGTCAGAACTGTAAAACAGTACATCATTAACCATTCTTACAATTGTATTTTCACTGTAAGATATTCTTTTCATCAGACTATACATTTGCTTTCGTAAAAGAGCATCAAAACTATCAATCCTATTAGAAACAAACATAGAGCTTGCACTACTGGGTCTCTCATAGCCCAGAAAAATGCGAGCTGCATTATTGTAACAAACTTTCACTTTTTTTCAAGACACCAGCAGTATAATTAACCCACAGATTACCACCATATAATTGATAACAATATGCTTTGAAAAGATTATACTTTACAGTCACAGAACATAAAGAAAATTTCCTCAAGAGCATATATGCAGATACATATAATGCTCTCTTTTGACGCTCAATATCATCATTATCACTAAACTGATCCGTCAACAAATACCGAAGATGCTTTTTCTTTGCTACAAATGTAATTTTCATAGCATTAAGATAAACAGGTGGGGTGTATACAATCAGAGTACGTTTTGAAAATGCATTGTGTTTTCTTCGCATTAAAAGTAATGTCATGCAGGTCGCCATAGTGACTACATATGTCAACCAGTTTTTCAGTTCCCTTGACAGAAGGGCTGATCAAACAGATATCATCAGCATACATTAAGTGATTTATGAAAACACCACCTATGTTACATCCCACTTTTGAATTTACTAGTCTTGTACTCAGATGATCAACATAGACATTGAAAAGCTTCGGAGATAAAACTCCGCCCGTGCTTAACACCATTGACTACTGTAAAACTGTCAGATAGGCAATTGGCCCAACGAATAAAAATATTCTGAGTTCTGTACCAGATAAGGAGAAACCTTACGAAAAGAATTGGTACATTTCTAGAGATCAGCTTTTTAAACAGTGTCCAGTGATTAACTCGATCGAATGCTTTAGAAGCATCCATAAACGTAATAATAATATTGCTACCTCGTTTCCTATAAATAGCTAATGATTTCTTTCAAAACAAATACACACATGTCAGTAGAATGAGAGGGCTTAAAACCAAATTGGTAGTGTGATGAATCAAGATAGCAATCAATCTTGCCCAAGTACTATCTATCTATCGAATTCTTTCTATCTATAAATCGATCAATCTATCGCTCCCATAAATCGCTTAATCAGATATTATCAGTTAATTTATACGTTATTGGTTGTTTTGATGCTGCATCGGTTAACTTTTCAACGTTATCAGTTGATTTAATCCGTTATTGGTTCATTGATACGTTATCGGTAAATTTGTTGATACGTTATCGGTTAGGAAAAATTACTACGTTATCGGTAAATTTTTACTACGTTATCGGTTAGAAAAATTTACTACGTTATCGGTTCGTTACTACGTTATCGGTTGATTTACTACGTTATCGGTTAATTTTTACTACGTTATCGGGTTTGATACGTTATCGGTTAGTTACTACGTTATCGGTTGTAACAAGGCCATCTTGGACTATGAAATAGCACACGGAAACCACTGAGAGAATCCGCAAAAATCTCTTTAATCGAAAGTTCAAACACACGAAAAACTTTACAGCAGCAGTCCACAAGCGGAGCAAAAACAGATCAGACAACGATCTAAGTCCGGAAATCACTGAAGGACTCAAAAACGGTAGGAAAACTCAGAGCACACTACCACACTTGCGTAGTAGTAGTAGTAGTAGTAGTAGTAGTAGTAGTAGTAGTAGTAGTAGTAGTAGTAGTAGTAGTAGTAGTAGTAGTAGTAGTAGTAGTAGTAGTAGTAGTAGTAGTAGTAGTAGTAGTAGTAGTTATGAATTGTGTATGAATTATTCATTCGGTCAGTCAGTCAATTATTTCGTCAGCAAGTGTATAAAAATGCTGGCTATTGACAGTAACTTTAAAAAAGCAATGATAAACAAGTAATATTTGGAAACTTACCGAAGTGATTGGACTCCTCTTCATTAGTTGACAAAACACCTGTTATGAAAAGATTTGCAGTAACGAACATTTATAGATTATTGTTTTAAAATATGGTGGTGGTAGTAGTAGTGGCAGCAGCAACAGCAGCAGCAGCAGTAGTTTTAGTAGTGGTAGATTTGTTAACCATCTTTCTTTTAACAGATACTCCTATATACATGCTTGAAAAAAATTAAACCAATTTTATACACGCCGTGCATAACACTCAATTGTAAACCCCTTCTTTCTTTATGATAGAGTCACAATAATGAATCGTAAATCTATTACATAAATCTAATGTACTTAAGCAGTGTCTTTCTACATATCGAAAGGATCACCTACAGTCGTAACTGTAGTTTATGAATAGGCTGCATACTGAGAGGATTTTGAAAGAGAGGCTGTATTAGAATGTCAGGAATACTCAGTGGGATTATATTACGGGTTTTGTCAGCGGAGTTCAACTACTGTAATAAATCATGATGAAAAGTGGGAACAAACTCATGACTAAAGTCAATATATTTGGTTAGAATTAACAGTGTCAAACAGCTAAAACCACCAAATCTCCTAAAAATACAGTCCACTGTGATATAATACGACACGGGATGAACATCCTGATACAAATGCGTTTGGATGTAACTAAGACGTAAAGAGATGCGACGAGTTTGGAGATGGATTAGACCTTGACCATCTTGTATAAGAGGTAGGTGAAATATTTCCGAACGAATCTAATGACGTTCCTGAAGGTTAGAAGTTGTTTGTTCATCGGGAGTTTTACAAATCAATGTGTGAAATAATGTTGATGCAATCTAAGGAATGCTGATTTTTGACCAAAACACGAATCTTTAGGACACTGCAGGCGCGAACGACAACGTTTAATGTACCTCGGTTTCCGTAATATTCACTAATTCAAACCGATGTTTTCTCAAATTTATTAATGAAATTACCAATATCTACGAGTAACAGTTTAAATCCAATGAATTCCATTTCATTTCAATGGAGTATCAATAGGATTTCGCCAACAGCCAGATCAGAGACCTTAACTTTTCTTGAGGTTAACTTTTGCAGAGGATTTTGCATTCATACTACTAAAGGGTGGACTTTATGTTACTTAAATCTTCAACTCTGTTGATAAGACTTCAAGATCATTCGCATAGACAGAAAGACAGATACTATGACCTATGTTTGCTGACCTTATTTATTTTATCTGTAAAAGGTTTGAAGGCAATCACATAAAATTGACCAGAAAGCTTAACTGACCTGCCATTTGCCACAACCGCTTATTTGCACATGCATACCCGCGTGATATATATATATATATATATATATATATATATATATATATATATATATATATATATATATATATATATATATATATATATATATATAATAGGAAAAGCCGAAGTGCTGATGATGTCATCTATGACACACTCAAGAGCCTGGTGTTCATCGCAATTCAAGTAAACCTGTGCATGATAAAGGAAGCAGATTCATCAGTCGACTTCAGCCAACTACAAGCATTGCTGATCTACAAGATTACGTGTTTGACAAGATTAACATCCGTGTGAAATGCATTGAATTAAAATCAAGACAAGGCTCCTGTAAATAATTTTTAATAATTGTAGATGATTATTATGTAAGTAAATTGTTAGTACCTTCCCTCTTGCCTCAGAATGTGTTGGCGCGGCATTGTTTTGATTGAGCAGCTTCTAGTGTCTATATATCTATGTGAATACGGCTAGTTTTCAATCGGGTTCGAACCGACAACATACGGAATCAGTCGCCTAGCGGAGAGGCCACAGAGAGAACCGCTCGGCTATATCCCCACTCTCAAAAAAGAGTAATTCAATAGCCGGCTAAGTTGTTACATTTTTCTGACTGAGACCGCTCAACACGTTGTAGAGTTCGTGAAGCACTCACGCACGTACGCTCACTATCACACATCGCACACACAAACTTTATCGAAGCGAAGCACTGAATACATCGCTTTAACTGGGCCAACGACAGTTCTATGTGAAGTTGTGTTGTCTTTCAAACATTATGATCGGAAGGCTTAATGTAGTAAGTTTTATTTGTAAAAAATTGAAAACGTCTGTCCACGAAATAAATTTGTATTCCA
The DNA here is from genome assembly GCF_041260155.1 of Ptychodera flava. NCBI lineage: Eukaryota > Metazoa > Hemichordata > Enteropneusta > Ptychoderidae > Ptychodera > Ptychodera flava. The sequence goes on from NW_027248364.1 coordinate 1,063,107, forward strand.
ATGATACTGTTTTACTTCTAGAGAATTGATGTAAACTGTACGTTTAGTCCAGGATGTTTCGTCGTCGAACAGAAAAGATTTTTGTGCAAGTTCGATGATTTTGATTTCTTCGTTTATCAATGATATCTTTGTGTTTTTGGCGAATGCTGCGCGTGTCATGCAGAGTTTATGATGTAGGATTTGATTTTCCTGACCCATTTTAAGACGAAGAGAGAGTTTTTTCTTTGGATGACAGCTGTTTTGGCTATGAGGGCTGCGTTTTTTAACGAGATCATTTAACGATTTCACTTTTCGCAGGGTTGATGGGCATACGCGTAAGGCCATTATTTCTATTCTGTCGCCAATTTTAAGGTGGTTTGCTAATGTTTTTGCCTTTCTATCAATGTCTCGGTAGCTTCTTTGGTCAGCTAGTTTCTAATTCTTTGCAATTGCAATATTGTGTCACAATAGCTTTTTGCATTGTGATTTATCAAGTTTATAGAAGTTTCATGTTTGTTGGCGACGATGAAGATTCTACTTGAGTTCGTGTTACTTCAGTAAAATAAGTTTATTATCACAATCCGGAATGGATGTTCCATTATCCATGTATTTTGGAATTGACATATATTATTTGCACATTACGTCAGTTCAATACGAGCGGTCAAATTTGATTAGCAGAGAAAAAGAATAAAAATATATTGCAGCATGGTTACATCTATCACGAGCTTAAGCAAATACACCATTAAAATGTTACTTTACATTATTTTTCTTGTAAGTCAATATTTAACATTAACGAGGCACGCCCACTTGGTAACATTTTTAAAACACATTTTTTAATGCCAATGGTCGATATCTGACGTGGCGACTGCACGCGGATCGCGAGATATCGATAAAAACATGTCATCAAAAAAGTAAAAGTTTGAATTCAGGTGGCCCACTGTAATTCCGCTTCTGAACAGCGAACGTTCGGCACTGGTGCCATTGTCAACTAAGCTATGGAGTACGAGTCTACGCTGACGTTGTTGTACGCCACAGTACTACTCGCGTCTGTGATCGGTCATGCCCCTTGGGAGAAAGCTTAGTCTTACTGACTTGGCGAAAATACGGAAAACAAAGTTTGCTGTTTCTACGAGACTTCGCATAGGTGACAAGCATGGTTACATGCGGTTGAGCGGCTGCCGCGTAGTATGCATAGACTTATACCACGCAACGGCCGCTATGTAACGAACCACACCTGACCATACATGACTGTGTGGCAGACGACACAATATTGTCATCAGAGGCGGCTAATATTTGACACGTCAAAACTGATATCTATGTGGTATTGGTTAAAAATGTAATACAACTTATTGCGAATAATACAAACGACAAAAACTAAAGAGAAGTTTTAAAAATCTTACCCGAGGTAAAGGCATAATGCTGTAAAAGTCTTCTCAGTGGGAGGTAAATTAATTGCGTCGTTCGAACTTATTATGGATTCCCTAGAATATCGTCAATCAGCACAACAACAAACCTTCGGGGGACTTTGGGTCATAATCAGAAACGATCGTAAAACATAGGGATGTGAAAATACGCTCAGGAAATGACATGTTTTTATCGATATCTCGCGATCCGCGAGCAATCGCATCGTCAAATATCGACCATTGGCATTTAAAAAATGTGTTTTATAAATGTTACCAAATGGGAGTGCCACTTTAAATGACTAAGCAAAATCTAAAAGAGCGACACCAAAATCCATGAACGGGTGTTATAAAATAACTATGGATCTTTATGTGGAAATGTATTACGTACGCATCTTCAGGAACTTGAATGACCTAAGTACGTGTTCGATGATGATGAGTGGTGGCGCTAGTGTTGGTCTATCTACATATTCGAATATCAGCGCGTATCGATGAAACTTCCAGATTAACTCTGCATTTTCTTGCACTTTTTCAAACGTAAAACTGTGAGAATGACAAAAATCGAATCTCGCCTTTAGAAAATATTATTTATTGTGAATGCAACTTTGGTAAAGATCTTCACAGTATAATGTAACAATTATTTACTACGGGTGTTAAGGTTCCAAGACAAGAAATGTGACCTTTTTAATCTAACAATTCTCTAACGGTTAATAAACTCAGAACCCCCGTAAAGTATACATTTTCTAAAAGCCTACATATATGGGAACATTTTGGTAACCTCAGTGTCACCAATGTTTACATAACTATCACGTGACAAGATAATTTGCATAACCTTTCAAAAGTCGGTTTTCCCTATGTTTTGTCTCAATATTTCAAAATATCTGACTCAAACTTGCTGGACTGCAAGCTGTCACAGTGTTCTTTCAAAGTGTGTCTCAGATTTTTTAATATCTTGCTTAGTTTTTTTTGCAGCACAATTTTAAAGAAATCAACTATGGTAAAATTCACTGCTCTGGAAGTTTTTCTGGCATAAAAACTGTTTAAGAAGGTTTAAAAAAATTCTGAGACACCCTTTGAAGATCTGTAAAATAGCTTGCACTCACATGAATTTGGGCCACATATCTCAAAGCATTGAAACAAAACATAGGGAAAACCGATTTTTGAAAGGTTATGCAAATTACCTGTCACGTGATAGTTATGTAAACAATGGTGACACTATGGTAACCAAAATGTTCCCCTATATCTAGGCTTTCCGAAAATATACAATTTACGGGGGTTCTGAGCTTATTAAACACTAGAGAATTGTTAGTTTAAAATGGTCAATTTCTTGTCTTGGAACCTTAAGTAACTTAAGTTTTCATCGTCTTGTTCTTTGAAAAATCAAAACTTATTTCCCACATTGTTATAGTAGAGGACCACCGAAGGTTGTGTACAAGAACACTTGTTTATTGTAGTCTAAATAAGGCGAGTTCGAGGCTGTGTGGGGGTTATGTTGAAATGAGGATACCCTGGGTATGCCATTGTTAGGTATGACCTTCGAGCGTTCCCAAGAAAGACTTAAATAAAGTTTGATTCATCCACGACTGCAACCAGCTCGTCGATAAAAGCGTCATCTTATATTCGTTGACCACTTCGTTCAAATACGAAACGATAGATAACGCCGTCGCAGCATGCATACCGGGCGACTTATAATCCTCTTTTCGCCAAATAATCGCAGACTTTCAGCATGCCACCGTCCCCGTTACCAGTCGCGGGTCATCAATCATGGACGTACATTGTTGACACGAGACTGCCCTTCGGGGCATCAAAAGTCCCGGAAATTTCATAAGGGAGCCGCCGTTATATACGGCCTGCGGGTCGGAGGAATTCGAGGGGGTCACAAAAAAATGACACTGGAAGGGGGTTGCTATAAATGTGTAGAGGAAGAAGGGGGTACTCAATTTTGTGCGAAATAAATTGAAATCCCCTAAGATTGCACCATTGTACACATCGATTTCTATAAACTTTCGATGCAAGAGGGGGGCACCCCGTTTTGTACTGTCCTCCTTTGAGTGTTCTCACAGTTTTACAAGTAAAAGACGCATTGAAAACACTTGTCAGATTGTACCAGACGTCTCCCTTACTAGAGGTATCACAGAATGATATGAAGAAATGGGTACCATGTTGTGTTAGTGTACCTCGACGATTTCTTAACAATTGCGGACTCCAAACTGGAATGTGAACAAACATTGCAAGCGTTACTACAATTGCTAAAGCATCTCGGCTTCACGGTCAACTAGCAGAAATTGATCGCATCTACTCATTGCCTAAAATTCCTCGGCATTGAAATAGAAATGCAGAACCGGACACGGCCCCTAGACAGAGGCAAACTACATGAACTTAGCAACCTCAGTCCTTACACACTGGCTGTCAAAACGACGGGCAACTAAACGCGAGCTTCAGCAACTAGTCAACTGGGCGGCAAGAGTTTTTCTCGGCGGTCGCACATTTTTGCAACGTCTAATTGATTTTATTAATTCTATTCCACGCACATCACGCCACATCCACCGCGAATCTGAGCAAAAGGTCCAATGGTATGGCATTCTTCATAAGATTGCAAATTCACACAGTGCATTAGGCAATTGGACTATCATCTGACCAACGCTGCTTACATTTTATGACTACAGGACCTCTGTACCAATACCAACTCAAGGAACTGGACGGCAATGTCTTTAAGGGACTGGTCAGTTTCTTCGGCCTGGGGGGGGGGCGGTGGATTATTTTTTGCCGACGTCAAAAAGTGGCTGACCCCCGCCCCTATTCCAAATTTTGAAAACAGGGTGACCACCCTATTCCAAATTTCGAAAACAGGGTGACCCCCCGGCGCGCAACATAGGTTCTAGGAACTTGTAGTTGTCACTCTACAGGCTGTTTCATGCGCTAAGCAATCATCAGGAGTGAGTATTTGGCGGGAATGGGACTGTTTATATTGTGTTGCAGGTGAGTATGCATATTCAAATAAGCGGTTGCGACCAATGGCAAGTCAGTTATTAATGAGGAGGAATTTGCTGCGGTGTCTGCATTTTGAGAGGAATTCTGTTCGTTTGTTAAGGGTTGATTTGCTGTCTGAATAAATTATATGGAGTTTTTCTGTTATGCAAAGGTTGCAGCGTTTGGTTTTATTTGAATAGGGGGGAGCTCTGTCGATGATTGACCATTTGATATCGTAGTTTCTGTTGTTGTCTTTGAGTTTCCATATGAATTTTGATAGTTCTGTGCTATTTCTGTGCTTGGGTGTTTTGAATGTGTACTTGTGATACGTGTATCTTTGTTTGAAGGTTGAGTCCAATGTAGTATTTCTGATCGTTGTTTGTGGTTACAGTGGCTTTGTATATTACTGAAGCGGTGAGGCAGTTTCCTGAAAGTGGACAATCGTCTTTTTTTCGGCAGTTGCACAACTTCTCTTGTTCCCTGTCTTTATGCAGTATTTGGTTGTTGTGGGCTTTGATTATACTTCCCATGTTTCTGGAGCAACTGTAGCTTACTTTCACGTTGTTTTTGTTGAAGAGCTTGTGTAGACGGTGGCCTTCTGGAAAGTGGGTCTTAATCAAGTTAAAGAATGTTCTGCCGATTTATATATATATATATATATATATATATATATATATATATATATATATATATATATATATATATGTAGAGCATGATGTAATGCATCCTTTGTCATGTAAATTCTATAGCATGTACAGCGCCACCAGTAGTATTTTGATACTTAGTCTGTGTATTCATTCAGTGTGTGTAGTAACAAGATGGCGGATGCAGTGACACCATACAGTGTACGCTCTGAGTGAGTGGGACATCCAGTCTCTAATCCAAGCAATCCGGCCTTAATTGATGTACTGCCATGAAGATATGTAACTAAAGCAATTCATGCTTCAGTTTGGAACAAGTTTGTCAGTGTTTTGGCAATTTATAGTCCATAGGAAGTCTTCGATGAGTCTGTTCCATATAGTGCCATTGACGCCCGTTCATGCTATGTTGCAACTCATGAAGAAGTGTCATTTAGTCTGGTAAATATAACTGAACTTGATATAACACAGTTGCAGTTTGTAACATACTGTCAATTTGAACGCTATGCTGCCGCCATTGACATTGTGAGACGTTTAGAAAGAGAATAACTTTCTCAGTGTTGTGTTGTTTTGAGAAGTTGCCGAACACAAAGAAACGAGTAACCCAGCCATGTGCATTATGCAAATTAGCAAAAGTTGAGAAGCATGTGTCAAGTGTTTCCAGAACAGACTTTCGCTTGCTGTTGACTTCATTACCTGAGTATATACGTTCGTTCAAGTACTGTATCCTGTAATGTTAGTCGCTGATACCGAGAAGTCAGTCTGCTGTCAGTTCAAAGGAAGATTTGCCGTGTATCTGAACACTAAAGCCATCGAGTACCAGCAGTTGGAAGCCTATACGAGTGATGTTGTGTTTGTTCATGACTGTATAGCATCGTTGAATTATCTGCTTGGAACTCTGTCAACAGGTTTATTTAGTCTTTTGATGTTGACTCACACTAAATGCCTGTTATCAGTTTAGATATTTTCTTTTGAAAAGTGTGTCGAGTTCGAACAATATTGTATGCTTATACAGAAAGTTCATGTATTGAACTCAGCAATACTGTAATACATTTTCCTGGTAATAATTAATTTGACATATCATTAATTTTACCATTTGCTTCAGTGTGTAATTTTATGCTTTGTACACAGCAACACCTACGCGAGCAAAAGCCCCTACAACCATGCACAAGTCAGAAAGTTCACAATCCCAGTATAAAATTTAATTATGAAACGTCATGATAGCAGTTTGCTTGTACGTATGGCTTACATATATATATATATATATATATATATATATATATATATATATATATATATATATATATATATATATATATATATATATATATATATTATACTTTACATTTTGCAAATATTTATATTTTAAATAGTCATTCTATGTTTTAATGAAAGTGTTGACATGCCAGGTGTAAGGAATTTCAAAGTGTCAATCTTAAAGTTTGAATACAGTATATTTTGAATGAGTTGTATTTTAAATGAGCTGTGAATGTATTTCACACTTTCTATGCTTAACCAGACGTCCTGAACTGTTGTACAGAAATGGATGTTAATCATTAATATCAAAGAGAAAAAAGCAGTGAATCAAAACTTTGATGTGTTAAGACTTGCCAACCATCCAATAAATCTCCTGAGGAGCCATAGAGAGTTTTTTTTGTCAATCTGATGTGTACAGTGTCTGAGAGGACCTTGTCTTGTAACATTGAAACCATAAAAGCACAGCTAATAATGACAAAAACTGCCTTTTTAACCGTTATTTTAGTCATAAAAAAGCATCTTTCTACAAAAAACCTGTGACACAAAGGAAAATAATTGCATCAATGAGAAGGAAAGACATCTTGTCATTTTTCTATCTCTAAAATAAGTCACTGTATCAAATATATACTGTGAAATATTTGTGCATGTAGCTTTCTCATACTGAATTCTCATACAGAGAACAGAAAAGTATCAGGAATTTGTCATCCTCTTTATATGAAATGCAGATTTCATAATGGTACACTTTCACTTAGCAAACATCAAGATATCTCTGATTTATTAAAGTATTGCGCCCGAAGGGCGCGCCGAAAATATGAAATATCCTGATATCTCTGATATATATTCCTTGTATATTAAAGTCATGCTCCTGAAGGGCATGCTAAAAAATGTCTGATATATTAAAGTAATGAGCTTGAAAAGCACGCTGAAAAATATTGAACATACAGATATCTCTGATGTATGTAAGCTTGATCTGTTAAAGTTTGGCGTGCTGAAAAATATGACTGATTATTAAAGTTACAAGCCTGAAGGGCGCGCCGAAAAATACAACTGAAGGATGAAATTTGTGACTGACACAAGCATTTTAGGCAATGATAAGCCTGTGTCAAAATTCAAAAACACACTGACCCCCCCCCCATTTGGGCATTTCAAAAACAGGGTGACCACCCCCCATGAATCCACCGCCCCCCCCCAGGCTGAAGAAACTGACCAGTCCCTAAATACAAACAAGAAGCATATGCATACCGATTTCCCAACGCATTGCCTACGTCCGGTTCTACCTCTACTTCGGTCACCACCCAGTGCCATGCACTCAGCTTACAGTCTATCGGTACGCAGTTTTCCTCGCGAGGATACTCAAGCCGTCGAGCATCACCAGCTACTTAAATATACTTCGCCTCCTTATAGCTGAGGTAGGCTATAAGGGAGTCGGTATTATTTAAGGCTTGAGGGATCAGAGGAAGAATGTGAGGGGGTCACTCAAAAATTAAAAACTTCAAGGGGTTTGCTCAAAATGTGCAGAAGAATCAGGGGAAGGCACCAAATTTTAGGTGCGAAATACATTGAAAAACCTCTGAGCTTGTACCATTTGACACATCAATTTCTCAGAATGAGTTCTCCTCCTTTGTGTATTCTGAACGAATACACAACAAATTGAAAACACCTCAGATTGCAAAGGACTACACCACTGCACACATCAATGTCTCAAAGTTTTTCATAGGATCTAGGACAAAACTGAACTGTTGTAAATGTATCCTTTATTATCGCAAAAACATATAATTTAATTGACTTTAGTTCAATAACTATTTTTACAACTAACTATTGCGTATTCAGGCTTTTCATTAGAATCTGGCAACTGGAGAAATGACATAAGAAGGTCACAGACTTTCCATTCCTGCACATTCTTTAGTCTTCAATCTCTGGTAAACTGAGGACTTTATTTTAAAAACAGTATCGTCATTGTTTGGTTGTTGAATTTTGAGACTCAAACACTGATCAAGCAATTGCAAAAAATATAATAAAAATATGTGTTCAATGTCATTTCAAACAGTTTTATTTAAAGGGACCGTTCAGTTTTACGGCCGGGGGGGAGCCGGCAAAATCCAGGAGGGGGGGTCATAATTTTGGAATCCAAGAAGGGGGGGTCATCACTTTTTCACTGGTAGGAAAGGGGGGTCACCACATTTTCAAAAACATAATACCTACAATAAAGTCCACTTTATGCCATGGCCATGATTGACCCACTTTACCGGCGGGCCGCCTTCGGCGGCCCAATACAATAAATATACTTTATGTATTACCCATGACCCTCTTAGCGGGCAGACGCCTTTGGCGGCCCACTCCAATTAGGTTTACTTCATGCAATGGCCATGATCGACCCTCTTTACCGGCGGGCCGCCTACGGCGGCCCACTACAATAAATTGACTTTTTTGTAATACCCCATGACCATCTTAACGGCCGGACGCCTTCAGCGGCCCTGTTCAGTGAAGTTTACTCCATGCAATCGCCATGATCGACTCTCTTTTTACCAGTGGGCCACCTTTGGTTGCCCACTAGAATAAAGTTGACTTTACGTAATTGCCCCTGACCCGCTTAACCGGAGGGCTGCCTTTGGCGAACCACTCCAATAAAGTTTACTTTATACAATGTCCATGGACATAAGTTGTCTATGGAAATGAAATTGCCTTACAGTCGTCCTAATTAACAGACGTTTGCATGGATGTGGCTGAGAAGTTTGTACACTGGCATCTCTGCTACACGAATAAAGTGCGCCGCGTACTGGAGTTCAAATCCAAACCGTGCGGGTAAATTTGACATATGGGTTTTGGTTATTTTTCAGGGGGGGGGGGTCATCAAATTTTTTTCGTCTGACAAAGGGGGGGTCATCATTTTTTCGCGAAAAATGCAGGGGGGTCATCATTTTTTTGAACACCGGCGACAAGATTTTGCCGCCCCCCCCGGCCGTAAAAACTGAACGGTCCCTTAAGTGACAAGAAATTGAAAACCTCTCAGATTGCACTATTACAACCCTAAATTTCTCGAATTTTCGATGCGAAAGGGGGGACACCCGTATCATGCTCTCCCCTTGGGGTGTTTTAACACCTTTACTAAGTGAAACAGCAAATAAAAAAATTGAGATTGCATCAAACTGTACAAGAGCATACACCAATTTCTCAAAATTTCCCACGCAGGCGAGCGGACACCCCTCTGACACTTCCCCGTCTGCCTGTCGCATGTTCTCCCAATTTACTTTAAAATTATGCCCAGTAAGATATCTTAACTTGTGAAAACCCTGTCATGATTCTCATCCAAATTAAACAATACCATATAGCTGGGTACTGGTTATAGCGTGAGATTTTATAGCTGTATTTTTATCACTTTTACATTCATTTTGTTACATCAGGATTTGAAAGGTCTTTACTATTGCTGTATCTGTGTCAATTTTACAAATACATGTATTGGTATTTAACTTTTCTAAGTTAGTTAGGTCAGTCAAAATTTCTGATTTGGAGAGGGGGTTACTTAAATTTATCATGGTTGGCACGGGGTTACTCCAGGGGATTGGCAGGGTGTTATTTGAAATTCCTCAGACCCCCAGGCAGTAAATAATGACGGCTCCCTAACCACCCATTGGAACACAACTGGCTGCTAACTGTTCTTCGACGAGGTGACAACCGGACCAAAGAAAACCACCAGCGCAAAACCTCACGCCGAGCATACTTCAAACAATCTACCCCAAGCTCGACCTTTCCATACCACTTCACGCTACATTGCGGTGCGCCTGCATCTTTGCCTTCTTCACATTTGTCAGGAAATCGACTCTTCTTTTCCAAGAAAAAACTTTGCCGGGCTCCAACAAATACCTACGTACAGACGAAGATACCGTTCTCCAAACATCCGCGATCCTCACGATCAGACACACTAAAGGAATCCAGTGCGGCCAACGGTTACTCGAAATGCCTCTCCCTATCACAAAGAACTCCCCTCTCTGCCCAATTCGCCGAACATGATGTGACTTTCACCCACACACTAAACCAGAGACCATCGATTAAGCTACATGCCGCCCGAGGCCTGATCCTGATCCTAACTCAAGCAAAATTCACCAGAACACTCAAACTAATCCTGACTGCAAGTGACTCTTAGCTGGTCGACTACTCCGGACTCTCATTCCGCAGAGTCGAAACCAAATTTGACGAAAATTTATGAGTATAGGAATTTATTAATCAAGCTATAAGACTACTGGAAATCCAACACGTTCCAATGGTACACACTTCTGTCCCATGAAACACAGTGCAACGCCACAAAATCCATGGCCCTCGCCTTATGAATCAGAGGTGGGAATTTGGCGGACTTTGGCTTACAGCCTGTTAACTTGTGTTAAAGTATTTGACCTTGACCGCAACACTGTGTCTGTCGCTTATTAAAATTGCTCTATTATTGTTTTTGTTTATTGCTAGAGTATCCAACACTTAATCAAATATCTTTACATCTGGGTAAAGCGTTTGTTTCGTATCACCAGAGAACTTATGAAAGTGTACCTGCGAAAAATTGAAGTAACGTTTACGTCTTTTATTTTCTAGGCACATTCTTGTGTAAACAAACGTTCATGTCTTCAATCAAATTTTGACAATAATTATCATTTTTGTATGATGTAAAGCGAATCGGCGTCATGCAAGGATGGATGTTTCAATGAGGTTTTCCAAGATATCAAATTACAATGTTCGGAGGATGAAATCTGAATTGTGGATATAAGGCGATTGCCCTATAGATATAACATCTTTTTTAATACACTTGTATGTGAGATCAATGTCAAGATTATCATTTATTTTAACAAAGTTCATAATGCAACAGGCTTATTAATCAAAGTTAGTAACAAGTGATCTTACCTGAACATAGCAATTAGGAGATTAATGAGTAAAATGTTGGAAATAAGTAAGTAGATTGCCGTTAGACCGTACACCACCCACTGATATTCGCGAAACTGGGGACATACATTCATGAATCTTGGATCTTCATAACAAGTTTCATTGTCGATGCGACCTTAGAAAAAAACAAAGAGTGCAAACCATAATTGATTTATTTCTGCGACACATCGAAGTAAATGATCATGAGTGATGTTGTATTTGTAATGAATGAGAGGATTTTAAGTGTATACAGTCATTTTTCTTACGTTCAGGAATTTTTTTCCATAACGTAATTCATAGTTAAATCCGATTATTTTTCTTCGGAAAAAGGACCTCAAATAATTAAAGAAAACATTGGAATCGTAATTAATATGTACCTTCAATTTCTTCCAAAAATAGCTCCCCATATAGGTGCCAAAAGGGTTTGTATAGAGCTCGAGCTATCAAATTAAAGTGTGGGTCCATGTTTGGATACAAGATAGCCTCTACAGCAACACCAAATCCGACGATGAATAAAATCAGTATAAACAAAAAGTAGGCAAGATCTTTCATCTGTAACAGAGAAATAATTGATCAAGATTAAGATATCAATCGGGTCTCTGCATAACTGATATCGCAGGTGTCTCTGGGTTGATTGTAATATGGTACGTTTTAAATGGGTTTCGAACGCGGAACATACGACAGTCAGTCAATTAGCAGAGCTCACCGAAAGAACCGCTAAAAAGAGTGGTTCAATAACTGATTACGTTGTTACAATTTTTCTGACTGCGTCCCCTCCACACACTGTAGAGTTCGCATTCACTCTCGCACTACCAGTATCACACATATCACACAAACTTTTGTCGAAGCAATGAATACATTGCCTAAAGTTGGTGCAAAACAGTCTCCTGGACGATCAACCAAGCGTAGAAAATAAGGTAAGTATCAATCGGGTTCAAACCGAGTCATCTAGGGGAGAAGCCACAAACAGAATCGCTCGGCCGAATCCCCGCTCTTAAAGAAGAGTCGTTTAATAACCCAGCTAAGTTGTAACAACTGTTCTGACTACGACCCCTCCACACTTTGCAGAGTTCAGAAGCACTCACGCTTGTACACTCACTATCACACATCACACACAAACTTTTGCCGAAAACATCACACTTCACAACCTGTAAAACCAAGTCATTCAAAAAATATAATGTTTAAACAAGATTGCATGTTTTCAAATCGTCTCTTACCATTTTAAATATCATGATTGTCTTAGGTCCAACTTCTTTTAAAACAAAACTAAATTGAAGAGGGCGGAGACAGAATATAATGTACGTCATGCAATACATCACTCTGGCGGCGACGAACTCACTTGGTGGAAGGAGAAGGCGAAATAGAAATGACACTGCAAACAGCACATACATGGCCAAATCAAGTAGATTCCATACTTCAGAGCTCCAGCTTATAACTTTGTATTTCATCGATTCCGGTACACGGACGATCAGCTTTTGAGGAGAACATAAAAAAGAATTGTGAACAACGTAATTCAAAGAAGTATTGTGTCAAATAATTGGAACGTTCAGCGGCATGTCATATTTTTGCAAGGGTTTTCGTAGGAGTTTCATCAAGAAAGAAGGTTTTTCAGTTCACTTGGAAAAATAACGTTTGAATGATTTTCAGGATCCGATATCATAGACTAATAAACGTTATGAGTTTAAGAAAGAACGTGGATAAATTTTATTTACAACAAATGCCAATTAATTGCGTGGTATAAAGCATAAACTCTGGATAAAAAGCCTGAAGCTATACCCTGACCTGTCTGACTTCATCCACAACCATCGTAAAGACCCAGACAACAACAATCCATTCGATGGCACTGGGTGAGTTAGCTTCTCCCATAGGTCTCAAATCGGTCAATAAAAAGCAGGCAAACAACAACAGTAGTATAATATACGACACCTGAACCAAACATGGAATAAATATGTCAGGAATTAAATAAAAATGTCTTGTTTAGATTTTTCATGAAATCCACTATGTAATTTTTAACCAAATAATACGGTCGAAACCATCGTTTGTTTCACGCGTCCATCAATGTTAGACATAACACAGCCTTGAAGTTATCAACATACCGACTTTATTCTGCAACTTCTGTGGTCAGACAACAAATTCTACATCTGTGGTGTCCACTGTCGCCGTTACAGGGTCCCGTGAAATTGCTGTCCGCCAGTTGCGCACTTTCAATTCCATGTTCCCCCAAAACTTTCACACTGAACCTATTTTTTATCGTGAATACTGATATTCGTCCCAGACAAAGCTGCGATTCTAACAAAGATATTCGCGCGCAGCTTAAAGGGTATTTAGTGTATCAGTAACTGAATGATTTTACTATCGAAATATCAACTATTGAAAGTTTAAATCAAGGAATATTAATTTGGCAGAATATGAGCGAACAGTGGACTGACATTACTACATAAACAATGATATCGATGACGTAATGTTCTGAGTCCGTACTTGGCAGCGTTAGAACGTAGACATCAGCGACAAATAATTATGCGTTATGTAAATTTAACTTTGAATGCTCATTGAAACAAACAAAATTGCACGGCTCAATTTTGGCCGTAACACCAAACACGAGCCTGCATGTGAATTTCAAATAACCTGAAAATTCCTTAAAAATATTTAGCATTGATATCAATGGCTGAGCAAATCCCTCATTCTCTTTTTTATAGGATCAGACGATATATGTTTTTTTTATTTTTCTAAGAACACACACATATGATAAGTTGATGTCAAAGGTACTAGGAGCAAGCCTTGAAACATAATGATTATTTTCACCCATAAATTCTTTAAGGACTTAATTCAGCGAATCTAAAGAACACAATGTTTTATTTCAATTATAAAGGGTTCTCTCTATAGCTTTTCGAAAAACAACAGATCCCCCAGGATAATGTAATTTTTTTAATCCTAATGTGTTTGACAGCCTCGTACAGATTTGCGAAAACGTGAGAATTACGCAAACAAGTCTTACAAGATACTAAAACACACCGGATGTTCAACAAGAAACGCTCTTTTGCAAAGTAGTTTAAAATACTTGGAGTGCAATAAAGTATACAATTAAGGTAATACGCGCCTCAGAAGATGAAAACTTAAAGTTTTTCTCAAACCCTCCTCTAGTATTCAGCCGTTTTCTCTCAAATCAAAAATAAAAATTTGGGGTAACCTTGCAAATTTTGGAACTGGAGAAAGAAATTACCCATAATTTACCAATATTTAAAATTCAGAATGAACGCTATCCAACTTTTTGGAGAAAAATAATATTTTCGATTTTCGTAAAAATGAGACAATGAAAAATGGGAGATCAGAGGGGAATTGTATACGTGTGAGTGTCTCAATCTCTGTTCCTGCGGGGCATCTACCTTTCAAAATAGAATCTTAATTGATCATTTTTGAAAGATGGTTCAATTATTCAATTATCTACATTAGCTTTTTTGTAGTTCGGTTCAAATTTAAACATTATATAGTACATTCTTTGTAAGCTAAACGTAAACCAAAAGGAAAAACAGGATGCTTACAAAATTATACACAAATTTAGTGATCGGTGCTGTGTAATAATTTCTCATTGATATGAAGAAGCGTTTAATTTTGCCAGGTTTTCGAGAGGCGTCCCCGTTACCGTCATCACTTCCAGAGCTCTCCCTAGGATCATCGTTAGGAAGCATCATTACTGGGACGATCGGTATAATTATCCCAAAGAAAAACTGTAAACAAAAGACCAGAAAAATGTTGGGATACAAAATGAGCGAGGATTTCAACACCAAATGGTTACGTATCTATCATAATTTGTATTCAGCATAAATGATGGGAACGTACTCGCTTCTGTATATGCCGATTAATTGAATAACTGGCAAGATACATTGTGATGATTTCTTTCAAGATAAAAAAGTCAATGTTGTCTTACAAAAACGTAATACAGTGCAATATGAACATGTTCATCGCTAGATTTGCATCGCAAAGGCGAGGTTGTGAAGATGGCTTTCCCTTGATAATACTACAGAAAATGTATCATAGCACGTCAATCATTAAGGTATACGTACAGCAATCCATTGCTTTCTTGAAGAGATGGACAGGTTTCCGTTCCAGACACTCTGAAGTTTGCTCTGGCAACAATCGTGTCCCATAAACTTCATGTTGTTGATCGAATATGCAATAGATAAGCATGTTGTATTTCCCCAGGCAGGTAGAGGGTGCACTAATGCCTGCTCACACTTTTGTCTGTTAGCCTCATAAAAGCTCTGCAACACGCCGATAGCCAGATCTTCAAACTCACTGAAGGAGGTAAGAGCAGATTGGCAGTATTACGGAATGAAAGGGATACTTGTTGGTTATTGCTCGTGCTTTATAAACATGTTTACATTAACTTCATTTTGATTGATTCGAACATTGCTATCAAGTAATGTTCATTGGTAACTTACCGTGCATGTTCTAAAAGGTCAGAGTGCAAGGTGAGTTTGTTTCTCCTAATTGCATACACTGACAAAGCTCGAAGGATTCTACTAGCGATCAGAGCAGCACCTGTGACGACAAGAAATGATATGAAACTAAATGACGTGATACAGTACTTTACAGCGAAGGTATTCGTCAGATCATTGATTACTCGCTGTTATGCAATTTTATTCCGCGACATAATAAAGAGACAACACAACGCCACTGTAATAAAACATCAACGTCATAAAAATTGGCTTTGTGTAAGGCTATACATTATCTACAGTCAAATTGCTTTGCTTTGGCATTGGGAGATTCTTTTAACTGTTTATGGCGTGGCTTACATATGGTTATTTCGTTGGACAGGTACCCAGACAAACCAAACTCGACGATTATATAAAAGTGTTCATTTTCTTATTAAATACATTCTCAATTTAGATACTTGGTTTACTTTGTTTTAAACAATGTTGTAATGTATATTTGGATGAACGATGATGATTCAGTATAATAAGGCCTAAGAGGTCTTCTTCATATATTCTTCCGGTAGAAAGGTACGACGATAATGACCTTAAAGTGGTCCTTGAACTCACGTGGTTCACAAGTTTTCAGTTTATCTCGATTTCTTTGCAGTCTAGTTGACTTTCTTTACATATCTTGATATTAAGTTGTAGAACTTTGCAATATACTTAGTACTGATCTGTTGTTCGAGTAGTTTTCGACCAATGCATATTCTTTTGTCATGCTTTTAATTCCCTATGCATTTTATCTTGCGAAACCGGGCAAAACTGCGCGTTAATTTTTCCCACTGACCTAGAGAGCTTGTTGAAAGTGTCATTTGATTGTACGCACGCGCAGTACAAGATTTGTCCTTTCTGATAATGCAATGTGGACTGTAATTCAGCCATGTCGAAACCGTAACCGTGAGCACGGTGTATGCTGTGTTGTACCAATTCTAGCCAACTTGGATTGATTTGGTTTACAGTCTTTTTGATTTTTGAGCCAGGGGATTAAACACAGTTTCTCAGGACTTTATGGTCACAGTAAAGCAGTGATCTCGTGGATGTCCTGGCCCATAAAGCTGCAGATATGTAAGCTTACGTACGGACGTACAGCTGTCGAAACACAGCGGGTCAATGCTGGTCGTCAATCCCGTCTCTTGGATGTCCTGCATAGAGCCCGCCACAGACAGCTACGTGTCCACAGCTACTACGGTACGGACGCGATATTGTAGCAAGGTAGCTGTCATTATTACGGCTGGCGGTCGGAGGAATGACCTCAAAAATCCATATCGCTGTGTGGGCCCATAATTTTCGACAGCTTCTGTTGGAGGCAGACGCCGACAACTAAGCTGTTCGTGCAAGGTGTTCATGCACAGTTTCGGCGGGCGGGCAAATGTAAAAACTTATCAGCTGGCGGTAAGAAAAAAATCGATATTTACTTTGCTTGGGGAAGAAATTTCATTATTTAGTGGGCTGGGAGAACATTTTTGACAGTGTGTTCGGAAAATCCGTAGAGGGAGGGGAATGCCATGGTTGATAGAACTTGAGTGGAGATTAAAGCCGCTATTTTCAATCCCCGGGTTTCGCATTAGTGGAGTTCTCACCCCAACCAAACACTTGGCCAGTACGATGTTTGATTTCTATAAAATAAATTACACAAAATGATCTCAATCTTTCGTTGCCTTTTGCTAATCCTGCAAACAGGGTTTATATAAGCGTTTGATTGTTGGTCGGTCCAAATTGCGAACCGTCATTGATTCCCTACCACCAAAATCGTCTTCCAGTCACGTTAGAATTTGAGTATAACCAAAGATCTCGATCGGCAGTAGCTTCGCACTGACCCCTTGGCAGATTATCTTCGTGTTTGCGGCCGGAAAAAAAACAAAAAGTGGAATTGTTGGAGCGTGTGCCCGCGAGTTGCCAGTTTGATTTCCACTTACACCGCGTACACCGCCACAGCTTCGCGCCCTTTTAAAGGGAGGCTTCACCTTTAAACGCCTAACTTGGAGGGGAATAATGTTCCAAGGCATACTGCTCGGACATTTTGGGTTGATCTTGAATGCTAGTGGGCATCTTGCGCGATGGGGAATTTAGGTAGTGGGGAGAGGGCAGTTGGGAGCTCGAATCGTTTCGGGGAGTTGGCAGACAACATCTATTGGAGGGCAGCGGACATCAAAATTCAACGGGGGGTGCATATTTTCCGTATATGCCAGGGGGAGAGCAGTTACGAACAGCTCTTGTTTCTCCTCCAAATTTTAGGTAAATATCAAAAATTAGTAAAATCGATAAATCAGCCTTCAAAACATGTTTTGTGATGACTTTTGCGAAATTGGTGAAATTTACAAGTTGGCGGCACCTGTGAAGGTCTAAACATTGTCCAAGTCCAAAAGTCACCACAATATCTTTTTGTGTGTATATCTCTCCTTCTGTCTGACAATCAATAGAAAGATTTTGTCCAAGTCACTGCTTAAACCAGGGGTCATGCAGTTTGGTACATAGCGTCATCATTGGAAGATCTAGATTTGATTAGATTTTAGTGGCTTTGGTCTGCATAATTAAGTCATTTGCATAATTAATTAATTTGAGGTTTAAGCTATATCACCATCTGAAACATTTATAATTTTGTAGGTCCTCAAAATGTTGTGTAGTTGCACTGTGCTAAATATTTGATGTGTCACGGTAAAAATAAGCTCATTGCATACTTAATAAAATTATATGATTGGCAGTATATCAATACTGAGTGCACTGATTATGATTAGAACCATGGTAAAATATTGATCATAATTAGGGTCGACTTATGATGTAAGTTTTACAAGCAAGACGTTATTATTATTATCTCATTTGCGTATCCAATAGGTTTTGGTAATCAGACTATGTATCAATACTGAGACCATCGATTTCGAATGGACCTTTGTCATGTATTGATCACACATACATCGGTTTACTTCTGTTTAAATTTTATGAATAATACATATTAGTAATATCACATTTGCATACTTAATGAATTACTGTGATTTGGCTCTACATCACTTCTGAGTTCATCGATTGTGATTAGACCTCTACCATTTCTGAATATAGGTATCAGCATCAGCATGGCATTCTAATTATTAGCTTATTTGCATATTTAATAAATTTCTTGATTTCACGTTTTATCTCTGCTTTTTATCAATCATACTTAGTTCAATTTATAGTGACTGTTTGATTGGCATGACATTCTAATTACTAGATCATTTGCATGTTTATGAAATTCTATAATTATTCCATATGTCAAAGCTAAATGGCTGCATTTGTTTGAACTTTTAATGTAAATTGGTTATACTTCAGATTTATTTGTCCTAAAAATTTGATTTTGGTGATATTTCATATTTATCACTATTACATTGTTAATGAATATATGTAATTAGGCTATATATCAAAGCTACAAAAGAGAATCGAGTGAATTTAATAAAAAATAGTTGACTCAAAAATTGTCCGTGTGACCTCAAAAGTGTCTCGGGATGATTTTATATGATCTCGCTGCTATATCAAACTACCAATAGGAGGGATTTGTTTGAATTCAAAAATATGTCATGTGACCTGTCAAGTGTTAGTTACCTGTAGGATTATGGTACACTCCCAATGCTTTGTTATGGTACGGTATTGAAAATAATACATATAACTCCAAAATTGTCCTCGTGAATGGTGCCCCCTGAAAATTCTGATAATTGTATTCTCCCTCTGCTGTATTCAACGTCATTTGAGGTAAATGAAGGGCTGTGTAGACTTCAAAAACATGCCAGGTGATCTGTCAAGTCTCATTCACTCATAGGACTGTAGTACACTTGCTGGGCTTTATCAACAATTTCGCATTGTAGTTAGAAAATAGATTCGACTCCAAAGGTGTCCTTGTGACCTCAAAAAAGAACCCCGGATGATTTCAATGGTTAAATGCTTCGACTACTATATCAAATTGTCAAAACATATTTGAAAGGGTGACAGGTGACCTTTCAAGTGATCAATACTTAAACATATATTAGAACATATACATATACATACTTAAACATATATTAGATTTGACTCAAAAGGAATCCTCTTGACCTTAAAGGTGTCCCCGGAAAATTCAGATGATTATACTGTATATTTAAGTTCTTTTAGTTGAAAGAAAGTGTCGGCTTGAAAATTGTGGCAGGCGGTCTGTCAAGTTTGATTTATGTTGTATAATTATTGTACACTTCCAGTGATTTGTCTAACGTTTGGTATTGTATTGAAAGATGCATATGACTCCAAAAGTGTCCTTTTGACCTCAAAGGTGTCCCAGAAAATTATGATGATTACCTGCTGCCTCTGCTATGTTAAACTACTTTTGCATAATTGAGGGAATGTTTTGATTTTAAATAAGTGGTAGGTGACATGCAAAGCACCAGTTATGAATTATTGTACATAAAACAGGTTTGTACAACATACATAGTTTGAATTGCAAAATATCTTAGACTGCAAAGTGTCCCTTTGACATCAAAAGTGTCCCTAGATAATTCTGACGATTATGCTTCATGGCTTTATCAAACTAATTTTGTCCAATTGAAGTAAATTATTTTATCGTTCAAGCAACATTAATATTTTATTTTATATCCACCTTGAACTTGGGATGATAGCTTTGACATCAAAGTTGCACTTCTCAACTAACAAGCATCCTTCCATAAGCAATTTATGTTTGGATAAAAAAAATCCATTGATATCGTTTTTAGTTCTGTTCTACGCTATGGTTTCGGGAAGTTTCAAGTGTTAAATACATCAGCAGATACAATGACTTCAAATTTGTCCCTATGTATTGAAGGTATATTCTTGTAAAACACTAGCCCCAGCCCTTATTAAAGGGGCATAAGCTGTAACTTGTGGCTAGTTTCTGTTTTCAGTATTCTGCTTCTGTATATCAACTACCATGTCTGACCCTAATCCGTCTGTCATGCTAAAATTTAGAGTATTCTTTATACAACACAGCTTGTATGTGTATAGTGTCCATTGTTTATTGTTTACAAAACAGGATTTGAACTAATTTGGATTAAATTGGATAGTGAAGGAAGGTCGTTCCAACTAGCGAATGTAAGCCGCTCTCCTTTACTTTTTTCTAAAATTACTCACTTGTTTTTATGAGTGATTTGTAATATTGCAACATTCAGCTATATGGCACCGAACAGTTTTGATAAATTTGAAAAATATGAAGACCCAATTATCCCAAATTGGTTCCAATCGTGTTACAAATGAATTCTAGTACAGACTTGAATACAATTTTCAACAATAACAATGCAGACTATAATCATGTAGGTTGTGTTGATATGCTAAATACTTGCCAGTAAATTACGGTTCAAGGACTCAATACAGAAAGTGTAGGGAAATCACAAAACAAAGTTTCCGAAAAAATAGCCAAAAGATACAGCTTATGGAGCTTTAAAACTGTTTCGTTCTTATACACATATCCGATTTGAAGTATTAAATAATATTAAATAAGAATAATTTCAAGACAGTAATATGACTTCGAATCTTGCCCCCAATTTCACGATATGTCTCCAAATTTGGTATATGTGGTAACCTGCATAGATGGCTTGCTTCTTATCTCCATCTTAGACGACAGAGGGTAGTGTTTGATAGTTGCTCGTCAAAATGGTACACTGCTTTGTCAGGTGTGCCGCAGGGTTCACTCTTGGGGCCACTACTTTTTGTTATGTTTACTAACGATATTTCACTGTTAGACATTTCTGCAAAGCTTAGCTTTTAAGCCGACGATGCCAAGATCTATCGCACCATTACATCCCTCGCTGACTGTGTCATATTACAGCAAGATCTTGACAAATTTGCTCAAAGGTGTAACAACTGGAAGTTGTCACCAAATATCAGTAAATGTAAATTCATAAGTTTTACACTTAAGAAAAATAGTCATTTCCTCTCTCGGTTACTCCATCAATGGTACTCCTCTTCAACGGGTCTCTGTTGTCAAGGATTTGGGCATTTACCTTACTTCCAATCTTAATTGTTCTTTTCACATCGACAACATTGTTTCTAAAGTCTTCAAATCTCCTGGTTTTATTAAGCGTCTTTGCCTGTCATTTCAGCAATTATTTCTCTGAATTTTGTTTATGTAAGATCTATTCTAGAGTATGGCTCTGTTGTTTGGTCACCCCGCCAGCAAGGCCTAAGAGAAAAAAAAAATTAGCGAGTACAAATTAAGTTTGTTAAATGCATTTGTCGCAAACCCAATGTTCACTGCAGTAAATCCAGCTACCCATTTTATTGCAGATTTCTGAACATTCCTAAGTTATACAATTAAAGACTAACCCTTTAAATGTGCTTTTAATACAAAATAATCCATTCACATTATGATTCACCAAACATTTTAAATCAAATCTGCTTTTATGCCCCCAGTAGAAATTTACGTAAGAAATCCCTTTTAAAACCAGATTTGTGTTCAGTTAATCGCAGAAAATTATCGACAGTGCCAAGATGCATGTCTGTTTCTAACCATATCTCTTTCAAATGTAATATAGATATTTTCTGTACGCTGTGTAGTTTTAAAACTATTCTATATAGTCATTTTCTCTTTTTCGATTTGTGTATATTTTTTTTTCAATTTTATCTAATGTGTGACTTTTATGGTTGTCTTGTACATTTGTCCTTTGATGTCGTGACTTTTTTGTTTCGCAGATCTGTAAGTGGTTTTGCGCGTTGATCTGTGTATAAAATAAAATAAAATAAAATAAAATAAATAAAAATAAAAAGATATGTTTTTCAAAATGCTAGCTTCCCTCTAACAACTGTTTAAAGATCTAATCTTGTATTTCTATATCTAACTCGAAGAGTTAGAAACTGTGCATAATTTCAATGTTATCACTTTCTACGATAGATATTGGATACTGTTTGGAAAGCAATTTTAAAAAAAATTAAAAATATTTTAAAACACAATAGTCCCCCGGCTTCGAACCCTATTCATTGTATTTCATATTGTGAATTCACAGCGATGCTGTGCTGTATTGACCACGCTTGTGTGAAGGGCCATCGCCTCAGAATTGCTGCGAATCAGTCCATAGAATTTTAGCGGAAACGTTGTAGAGTCCGTGGACGTCGGCTCACAGGAAAATTGTTGAAAATATATGTTTATATTATCAAGGTAGCTTGCAGACGTGAACTGATTGATGTGATAATCCCGGTCAAAGTAAACTACCAAACACGTCTATGGCATGGGTTGCAGCAGTTCTGTGGCGATGAACCCTTGACCCGCGAGTGCGATTGTTACGCCACAGCACTGCTGAAAAGAGTATTTCATATCCAACATTTAGAGCAGCGATTAGAACGACTTCAAAATGTCGATATTACTTCAAATGCGTCATTTCAAAGATAAATAATGATTTACATAGACACTAGCCCTCCCCGCTGTTAATTCTGTGCCCAACCCTGGTTTCGTATAATTTTTGTCCAACTTTAGGTATAAGGTAGCAGCTAATATTGCATCAAAACTGTCCCTGTGAATACAGAAACGTCCATTATGCTTGCCCGACTTAAGTTTAACTCCCTATCTTACTGGACATTTAGGATGGGTGACATTTTGAGGCCAGGGACCACTTTGAGGTCTTTAATTACGGCTATCCACTCCCTTCATTAAAATTCAGCTGGAGGGAAATTACGAATGTTAATTTAATACCTCGGACATAATACTGAACTCTAGAATAGTAGTTGTTTTGTATTGTTTGTTTGAGTCTTTGTTTGTTTCGTTGTTTGTTTGTGTTATCTCGGAATCCGTACGCCTTTCTGTTCATTCCGTCTGCCGTTTTACACTTAAAAAGTCCTCGCTTCGGAAAAACCAGAGTATTCCTATTACACCTCCTCATAGTAAAAGTAAATATCTACAATGGCTGTGGTTATTATACTTTTACCATTATCAGAGACAAACGACACAAACCTATATTGCAAGTTCGTAGTCTTTTCAAGAACAAGATGGCTAGCTTTCTTCTATTGAGCATAACTGCCCACAGGAATAGGTGTTTGTCAGGATCGGCTACTTCGTCTTTCCCTTGTTTCTCTACAAACTCTTTGTAGAGCGCACTGTATTCATCTTGTGTCAACTTTCGAAGCAAAGAACCAATTTCTAGCAGCACGTTTCCCTGAAAGAGATTGAAAATAAGAGTGACACCAGATCTGGAGTGAAGTGTAATGTGACATTGTAATGGTCGTGCATAACGACTTGATGCTCACCGGCTTTTTCGATCCTAACTTCTCCTTGATGATGTTAGGAACCATTGCGTCCTCGAGAACAACCTATACCACAAAATGTGTAAGAGAATTATTTAATGTAGATTACAATATTGATATTCATAGCCATGTTTAGCTCTTGTTACTTGATATTGCCAATTTTTTCGATGCTAGCTAATTGTGTTTTTATTTTAGTGACAGTATTATACTACAACATTGTTGAATACGGCCTATACTATCCAACCGATTTTTTAATACCAAAGCAACCATACATTACTCCTAGGTTATCTTTACCAGTGGTCAATATATGTTTTCTTGTACCGATGGAAATCCGTTGTATGTAAAGATACATGTTTGTCGTCTATATGAGGTGTGCTGCATGTGTGTATCACATCGAGTTTGTCACTTTGAAACTAATGACCACAATGTAGACTATAACATGGTTTCATTGTTTTGAGTCGATTATTTCGAAAACCTTTCGGCATCAAGAACATTTCCAACAATTTCACAGCTTTCAACAGACAAATCAAAAGAACAGCGTAACTTTTGGAATACACCACCGTACAAATGATAGCAATCGCTAACTTTCAAGTTACGGAGTTCCACAGCATTTCTACTGCCTGGCCGCGAATTGTTAGATTGGCGTTTTCTGAGACAACCCCTTTCATTTCATTCAGCAAAGAAGATAAAATCTGACCTAACTTTTATACACTGAAATGTAAATAATGCCAGTGTTTCACTGTTGCATACGTCCGGTTGACAAGAGTAAAAATCTGGGTTGCAGAAGTATCAGTGGATACAAGATGTCAACTTGTTTTCGCTTCTAAGTGCAAAAAAAGAGTCCGATTGAGGAAAACGTGACTGCGAAATATCAGACAAGATCTGAAATGGAGCCCAACGAAATACACGAGAATCTCCTCGCGACACTTTGTCAAATGCAAACCAAGCACAGAGAATCTTATGTCAACTTTATTTTCATTTCAATGACCGGTCCGATATACATTGTAAGGCCAACAAATAAAGAAGTCAAGCAAGACTACAGGGTCACTCAAGTGGCACTTGAAATATGAGAAACGACAAAGAATACTGTTATTAAATCTTGTTTTGTGTACGAGCCTTTCTTCCTTGTTCTCTCTCTCTTCTTGCCTTATGTTTCTCCGCTTTGTGCATTTGAGTCCTTATCGTTCAGTGTTAGCATAATATATGCGTTATGTAGAGCGCCCTCCCTCGGTGAACTTTTCGTGCAGGATTTCTGCCTTGACTTCCATACAAAGGGAGTAAGTGTGACTAGCCCTTACGTAAGGTAGTATACTAAATTGTGGTTTACAAAATAAACTCCCAAATTTCACCTTTTATGTAGTTTGCATTGCCTTTAATAACGATATCAGTGATCTCAGCACTGCAACTAATCGATGATTAATTCGATTCTTTCAAGAAGATTGCGTACGTCAACGTCCGCAGACTTCCTGTGCACAGACTTTCATTGTAATGTATAATTAGCAATTAACACCAGATTGGTCCTATGAGCAACCGCATCTTAGAAGACCAAAAAGGCGTGCCTAAGCTTATGAATATACATGAAATAAACACGTCTGCAAACAGAAAGCATTCCATGTGGACACTACGCTGAAGCAAGTTTTTGGAGGGTCTATGAGCAAGCTCAGAAATGTCGAACTAATTAGTCGTGTAACTAACAATGTGGGTTGGAAGAGATGGGTCAACTAATGTCCCTTTGATGAATTTTTCATAATAATTTCAGGTTCATGTTTCGTATCAGCAATTTCAGTTTTATTTGAGATCAGAATGTGTAAGAGGCTTCCGTGATGTTCATATTAAAGGCTGATGTGTATTGCAGGATTGTTTTTTCTTTGTACAATTGCGAACCAATGGATCAGTATCCTGTGGTAAACATAGACAAAGCAGAGATCATGTAGGGGTATTGTCACTTCTGTGGTCTTCAAAAATGGTAAATAGTCTGGGTCAAAAACACCCTACATTTTACTGGAGTTAAAGACGACAGTTTTCATTCTCCATGCATTGCAATAGGGACAAGGTTGATATTACCGTTCGGAATCGAGTGTTTCTCACGTTTTTTTGTGACATGGATTGATTAATTGAATTTAGTACTTGGACCACTTTCGAAGTGGCCAACATGTCAACAAGTGCACAAGTACATGCCTGCAGTGATTTTAAGAAAATGCCTTAAAACAAGTGTTAGGTAGGTCTTTTCCCCCACACTCTGGATCTGAGTTTAGTTAGTCTAGAGCATTCTCAATGCCACTGTCCTGCAAGACCTCGTTACCTTGAATTCAATTATGCATGTTAGGAATGTCTGATAATTAAATTAGTCGTGTAAGGGATATAATTCTACAGCAGTATTTTGCATACCAATAGACGTTCTAGATTGTTCTTATATTTTCTTATATAACCACTAGAGTATAAATATGGGACCGGCACAGCTTGCAGTCAGACATTTTGGGATCGTGTCTCTCGAGTGTAGACTTTTTAGGACCTTCACTGCCACGCTGGATTTATACTGTGGTCTTTTGCAACTTCAAGCCTGCAAGCCAAAGAACTGTTCATTCATCCCACCGACTGATACAACTCTGAGACTGGAGCTTTGCCGTCCCAGCTGAGATAAGTAGCCACTACACTTATACAGTTTGTATTCTATCCCTTGACTCAGCAATTAGTTTTATGTTTTCGTATTAAATTTCGTTGTATACAAAAACTGCTGAGATCACCTTTTTGTTCCTTTTCTTTCACGTAACACAAGAGTCATAATGAGACTGTTCAAAGTTATTTGTGCAGAAACCTACAACCCCTACAGCACAAGCATGTACATTGCGTATTTACGAATTCTGCAATACCTATAAATTTCTGGTAGCAATCAGTCCTTCAGGTGTTCATGTTTTTGTCAAGTTTATGTGGTGGCAGTTATTACTTCTGACTACTATCATTACAGAGCACAGGATTTATAGATCTACTGGAAGAGCGTGATGACATCATTGCTGACTGTAGATTTACAATCATAAGACAATGAAGAGAGAGGCAACTTTCAAATCACCCATTCAGTGAACATAGGAAAAGGTAAACGCTTTAATTCAGCACAAGAGACAAAAACAAAAACTATAGCAAAGTTTAGAATCCATGAAGAACATGCTATCGAGCAACTTTAACATCTCCCCCTACTAAATAAGACAATTTCCTTGACTTTATAGTCCCTAAATAACCAAATGTTGACATTTGCATCTATTTTATGTACGTTTTCATCATCAATCGTATAAAATCATAACATTTGAAAACAACACCATCAATATGTTTTTTGTATTTTTTCTTTTTTATGTTAAGAAACAAACTAGCAGCAAGATGTTGATTGTACTGCAGAGGTTAGATGGTGATTGAGTATTTGTGATAGAATTAATTTTACATGGAAGTATGATGTATAAGTCATACCTGCTATTGAGATACCGAGTTTAATTTTTACATCTTATTGGTGTTTGTTTCAACTAAGCCAGTACTTACTCTGAATGCCATCAGTGTACTTTCTTCAAATTTTTGGAATGCTTCTGTCTTCAGTTTATGCTCGTTTCAATGTATTTGATTCACATATACACAAAGGTGAACCAAATGTGGTATAACAATTGTTTTGAATAAGAAATCATAAATTTGAATGGTTTCGAGGAACATGGGCAAGAAAAACAGATGGAAAAACTGATAGAGATTCAAATTCAAATGCAACAGCATACCAAATAACTCCTACAAGCCACGGCACGACAGTATCCTGCACAAGTGCCTTTTCAAGAACTAAGTACATCTGTTGCTGTGAAACTTCCAAAACTTGACTTGAAGTGCTTCGATGGAGATGTCCTGAAGTTGAAAGAGTTTTGGGATTGCTTTGAATCTGCTATGCACAAGAACTCCAAATTATCTGCCATCGAGAAATTCAACTACTTAAGAAGTAAACTAACTAGAGATGCTATTGAAGCTATTGCAGGCATGACTTTAATCAATTAGAACTACGAAATACCTATCAAGTTACTTCAAGAGAGATCATGTGATGAACAAACTGTTATTAATACTCACTACAATAAGATCATGAATCTGGCTGAAACCGCAAACAAAACCAGTAGTTTGCGATGTCATTAGGATACTATTGAGAATCACCAACAAAGTCTGGCAACGATGGGTCAAGATGTAAATCAAGATATGTTCGTCTACTTGATTACATCTACACTTCCTAAGGAGGTGTTATTCCAACTTGAAGTTGGGTCGACAAGATAAGCTAAGATAAGAAGATATACTTTGACAATTTCTTGGCTCCGATATCAGTGCATTAGAAACAGCAAAACAATTTCCTTCAGCCTAACAAGATAAAAGAAATTTTGAGCGTTTATCACAAACTACCACGAAGCCATTCCTGAAAGTGTCTTAAAGATCATCAGCAGAAGCACTTGTTATCAGTTTCTGCAGAAGGTTGACAAGGTGACGCCCAGAAAATGGGTATACTGTGGACAATCACACTTGAGTGACCAATGCATTGACTATCCAATAACAGAAGCTCGCAAGAAGAAGATTAAAGGTAACTGCTATATCTGTCTTAAGAAAGGTCATATGTTAAAGGACTGCCGTGTAGAACAGCCTTGCTTCTTTTGCCATCAAAGGAGGAATCACCACAGCAGCTTACGTCCAAAGAAATTTCCAGTGGTAACAACAGAATCCTCAATGCAAAACCAAGCAACTTTACCTGTCAGTACATCATAGGTCCTACATAACTTGGACACTGGCCAAGAAATTAAAGCTGAAATTTGGCAAGGTAGAAGAAATTTATCTAGTTACATTTGGAACTGAGAAAACCTTCTACACTTGATATAATTGTCAGAAAACTGACAAAGAATCCTGAATTGCTTGAGAGGTACAATTCTATCATTATGGACCAGATAAACAAACGTGTTATTGAGCCAGTGACGATCGAAAGTGAAGAGGGACCTATCAAGCACTACATCCCTCATCATGCTGTCATTAATCCGGCTAAGGCAACAACTAAAGTTCGAATTGTCTATGATGCATCTGCAAAAGTTAATAAAGAAAGCAAGAATCTTAATGAGTGCCTATATCGTGGGTTTGTTATGCTGCAAAACCTATGTGGCCTGCTGATGCGATTCAGACTTCCCAAAATTGCAATCATAGCAGACATTGAGAAGGCTTTCCTTCAAGTTGGTTTACAAAATCCAGATAGAGATGTCACTCGATTTTTCTGGCTGAAAGACCACAAGGACCCTCATATAGAAGGTAACATCCAAATTTACAGATTTTGTAGAGTGCCATTTGGAGTCATCTCAAGTCCCTTCCTTCTTGCTGCTACTGTCGATCATCACCTGAAGAAATATGAAAGTCCCACAGCAGAAAAGGTACTTGATAATATATACGTTGATAATTCGATAACTGGGACAGGGGCCTCTGAACAGGCCTTCGATTTCTATACTGAAGGAAAGCAAACATATCAAGCTGCATCCATGAACCGTCGTGATTGGTCTTCAAACTCTCACGATTTGTTGAGTCATATTCCAGAATACCACCAATCAAATCAAAGAAGATTAAAATCCTTAGTACAGGTTGGAATGTACAAGAAGAGGTTCTGACTTTTTATGGTCCACAAAATATCCCCAGTTGTAACTAAGAGAGAAGTACTTCAAGCTGTGACACCAGTCTTTGATCTGCTTGGTTTTCTATTACCTGTGACTCTGAAAGCCAAGCTTTTTTCTGCAAGAATTAGGGAAGAACAACTTAAAGTGGGAAGACAAACTTCCAGAACCTAGACAAAGCCAATGGAACAGTATTGCTAAAGACTTGATCATTGTCAAAACTTGTCAGATTCCTAGATTCAAATATAAAGGAACAGAAAAAAAACGGACAAATGAAAAACGAGCTTTTCTGCTTCTGTCATGCTTCAAATCATGCATATGCAACAGTAGTTACCTTGGCATCCAAACTGAAGAAAAATGCCTAGTCAACATGGTGTTCTTGAAAAATCGACGTTGCCCACAAAAGAGATTGACTGTACCTAAGTCTGCACTCTTAGCTGTTCTCATTGGTGTGCAAAGTCTCAATTCGTTCAGAAGGAGCTTAAATTGCCACTTTCAAATTGTATATTGTGGTCTGATTCTCAGTGTATCCTGAAATGGGTCCGAAGCAAAAGACAACAAGAAGTGGTTTTTAAAGGAGACTGAAGGAAATAAGAGCTGAGAAAGATATGCAATTCCGATACATCTCTACTAGTGAAAATCCTGCTGATGTGGCACCAGGAGGAATTTCAATTAAAGAATTTCAGAAAGTGTCAAGCTGGCGGCATGGTCCTGATTGTTTGTTAACTTCACAAAAGGCATGGCCAAAGTGGAATTTTGAGGTCGAGTTGCATGAAACAGGCCTTGCTGCTTGGGAAGATCCGAATTGGAAAAATGACACTGATGAGGAACCTAAAGGTGAGAATACATCTAATGAAACAATGAATGCACCCATGAAAATTGATGAAAAAAGGTTCTCACCACTATTGAAACTTCTACAGGTAACTGCATGGGCCCTGAGAGTTATCAACTTGCTCAAGAAACAAAGGCAGGTTGGACCCCTTACAGCACAGGAATTGAGAGAAGCAAAACTCTTATGGGAACTTGACGTCCAGAGACGATCATTTCCTGCTGTCATAAAGGCTGCCGGATGTATCCAAAAAGTGATTTCAAAGAGCAACTTGGTCTGCAGATTGATGAAGATGGTTTACTGCACTGTCATGGAAGACTTGCGAATGCAAAAATCACTGAAGGAGCTAGATTTCCAAAACTGCTTCCGAAGAAAGACCACTTTACTGACTTGGTGATCAAGGACTATCATAAGAACCTTCTTCATTCTGGAATCTCCCAGGCTTTGGCTCAAATTTGACATGAATATTGGATCACTGGAGGCTTACCAACAGTCAGACGAATCTTATACTTCTGCAGAACTTGCCACAGACATGATGGTGGTCCATTTCAGATGCCAGTTATGCCACCACTACCAAAAGGAAGAGTTACCCGATCAACACCTTTCATATACACAGGCTTAGCCCATCTTGGTCTACTGTACATGAAGGATATCTCAACTACCAAGGATGTATTGGTATGTCTTTTTACCTATCTTGCTGTAAGAACTATCCACTTAGAACTGATAAGAGACATGTCAACTGATCAGTTTCTACTGTGTCTACGAAGATTCTTTGCTCGACGTGGGATACCAGAACACATAATTTCTGACAATATCCCACTATTAAAGTTGGCAAAAACCACCATCCACAATGCCTTGAAGAAGATCTTATTGCATCCTGGTGAGAGACGCTATGCAGCCAACGAAGGAGTCCAGTGGCATTTCGTTGTGGAGCTTGCACCATGGATGGGAGGTTTCTATGAACGACTTTTTGGTGTTGTTGTTAAGAAATATCTCTGTAAAGCAATCGGGAAGGTCTGCTTCACATATGATCCGCTGCAGACTATACTAGCAGAAGTAGAAGCAGTTTTGAACTTACGACCACTAGTATATGTAGGAGATGGTATCAACTCGTCTATTACTTTGACACCATCACATTTCCTCATACTCAATCCTTCTACTGGAATTCCTGGAACAGAAACTGAAGATGTGGATCCAGAATACCTACCAAAGATGAGCACATCTGCAAAGCCACTTCAAACTTGGAAGAAAGGACAAAGTCATCTGAACAGGTTTTGGCAGATCTGGCAAGATGACTACCTCCTAACCTTGAGAGAACGTTTTCAAACTCGCCACAAAGGTCCTTGAAATCAAGTTCCATACAAAATCAGTCCAGGCGCTGTAGTACTGTGTAAAGAAAATTTACCTCGTGGTGCATGAAATCTCGGGAAAATTCAGAATGTGATCAAAAGCAGTGATAGTGAAATAAGAGCTTTGAACGTTCTATTCCCTTCCAAGAAATCAATCACCCTGCCATTTAAACTTCTTTACCCTATTAAATGTCCTGAAATGTCTGGAGATGAGAATAAGATGGACAAAGTAGAACAACCAAAGGAAACTGAACAGCATAAACTAAAGGGTGACTTGCAATGTTTACGAAGACCACCCACCCGACAAGCTGCGGAAATTGCCAAGAAATGAATAGAGCAACAGCTACGCCCTGGACATGCAATTTAAAAAAAAACCCACACTTTTGTCAGGGGAGTGTCGTTGAAGTGCCACGAATATGCATTATGATGTAACGACTTGCTGTGGACAATATACACTAATAACTGAGCAATAGATCATTTAGATGCAATAGGATTCACGTAAGTTATTCATTTATGTTGACTTATGTGGATAAAAGCATTTCAAATTAGTAAACTAAAATTATGTTAAAAGGTAATGTCCGATATTTATGAGAAAAGTAAATGACAGTTGACTACACAGGACGTTTCAACTAAGAACTCTAAGTTAAGTTGTGTTTTAACCCTCACTGAAGTTTCTGTGCAGTCTATATATGTGTGTGTGTGTGATACTTTTTTGTAATACAGGTTCTTGTTTTGTTGTTGTTTTCTCATAATGAGTCTATGTGGTTATGAATTCAGTGATTGACTGCAGCAACTACATTGTGATCTGCCACAAGCCACACCAACAAAAACTAATCGGTTCTTGCCATTTGCAAACTCAATCTATGTACAAAATTTGATTCTGATCTAGCGAGCCATTTTTTTAGATATCGAGCACACAGACAGACAGAGAGACAGACAGACACACAGATAGACAGACATCACTGAGACATTAGCTCACGTGTTTGAACACGTGAGCTAAAACTAGTAAAACGGAACTCAAATTAACTAATCTACAAGCTGAATTAAAGATAAATGGAAAACGATTACTATAACAGTGTTCTCCTATAGAGTGCAGGCATCTAGAATTTCAAGAGTAGTGTCATCGTCCACTCTAGCTCTCCGCCGACACTTGATCAACGTCTTCAAATCGTGTGCAGAAATATACGGCAGGTGCATACTTGCAGCTTTTTTGCACCACCTTGGCTTTCCTTTCGTCACTTGCAGAGATTCCAATGTTTTTCAAGTAACTTTTCAGCTAGCTAAACTTAATATTGGTTAAGACTCTGGCCTTTTATACCAGGGCGCATAGAAGTCATATAAGATTTTATTATCTGCTTTGATTATACAGAAGAAAGGGTTGTCCGACCAAATGCCAATCAAGCAGTTCGCAAAAGCGCCATATTGCTACAAGGTAGCAAGAGCTGCATAACTTGAAAGTCGGCCATCCATACCTTTTTGTATAATTTGCGTAGTACTGGATATGTGAAACAATTGTTCTTCTTCAAAATCTTGGTAAGGAATAACTCCACAAAATCTGCCTTACTGTCTTCGATCAACAGTGGTAACAAAATGCCATCCAGAAATTCAGCTTTATCGAGCTTCTGTAAAGTAATCATAATATGTTTCCTATGTTTGAAGGGCCTATGACATCATTTCCAAGATTTTTATTTTTTCCTGTCAGAAAACTCAGTGTGAGTTCGAAAAGTTGTGCGCGACTGACGAAATTTGACTCCTTTTTCATGCCTGGTGATCAAGGGGCCACTTCGCACCTGAGCAAAGCAGTGGTATTAGGATATTGACTAACAGGTACAATTAACGTCAATTGTTCCACCCTATTGACACGAAAGTGTATTTGCGGTCCTTGCATAAATTAGACCGCAAACGAAGTAATGAAGTATGATGTTTTGATCTATCAAGTTTACGATATACTTCTAAAATACTATAAAGTTTACCGTTAACACCAGTCATTCCAAAAGTAAATGTTATATGGAAAAGAACCGATTCAGCACAACATCTAAACATCAAATATGACTGCCTCTGAACGCCTTCATGTATTCTAAGTATTCTTAAAAAACTTAATGATAGAGAAACAAGTTCCTTGAAATAATCAGCTAAATAACGAAGCCCTGCGACGTTATATTTCAGACGACATCACCTTTTCGTAAAATTGTAAATTGATGCTAACGAGTAGATGGCCTTGTCGTTTGTAGACATATACATAAGGTTGAAGTATGAAAACCCCAAAGCAAATTTGAATGCTAATCTGTGGATATTTCAAAACATAGCTTTTTTACATAAACTCAAATTCAAAGTTTCTTTCTTCTACTAATGAAAATCTTAAGTATGAAAGTACGTTTGATAAATGTGAATCGGCCCCTTGAAATCAATAGCGAATGCAGAGCGAACTTATTTTGATTGAAATCAATCCTTCACAATACAAACACAAAAATAGTCTTAACACTGAAATGAACACAGGAATGAGGACATCACAACCTGATGATAAAAGTTTACAAAGTTGTACACTATATTTCAAACAATATATATTTGAAATAAGGCATTTTCGCCCATTGTTTCTGTTGTAAAGTTTATTGTTTTGTGTTCATACCTCCAATTCCTTTCTTCTATCAGCCATTTTGATGAGATCTTCGGCATAATCAAGCCAATCCAACGCAATGGCCAACTTTAGTTGCTGTTCAAAGTTATAAAATGTTTCAGTTGCAGCTAAAAGAGAAAATGTTTTATGTCAAAATATTCAGGTTTGTCGATGGTAAAACAAGCGTCATTTGATAAAGTCGAACGTTAAAATTCAGCGCGCTTCAGTTGTATTTGTACAGATTTGTAGCTTTTTGAATACCTCTCGTGAACCGTCGTTACTTATGGTTCAGTTTATTATTATTATTATTATTATTATTATTATTATTATTATTATTACAAGTTTAGGGGCTATAAGTATTATATAGAAATCTAATAACAGTTCATTGAAGCTGTGGGAATTCTGAAAAAGAGGTGTTGTTTATTTTAATTTTGTCAATAGGGGGTGACTTCTAATTGTTGTACATATATTCTCTCCGCCCAGTTAGGTGTTCCTTTTGACATCACTACATTATGAATATTCATATACTTGCAGAAACTGACAGTCGCTGTGTCTGGCAGCGCCTGCTCACAGCTGCTGAGCTGCACAGCGTGGGCTTCGATTGCAGGCCCATCGTGGCAGTCGTGGGCATGTAAAAAACAAGGCACAGCGACTGTGGAGAGTCTATGCCAGTGTTATTGGCCTTGTAAACGTACCTTCAGCGTGGCATTTGTAGTTGTGGCGAAAACCATAAACCCTCTCCCTATGCTGACGTTGTTGGTTTTATTTTGTTCATGTGCATTAACTGTAAGCAATCAAGGAAGTTTTGGGATGGAAATAGAGCAAAGGCATGAGCTTCCATGAGATCTGTGCTACAAATATAACTTTACGCATGCGCACTCTTTTGCCAGTGTAATCTGCCAATATGAGCGTGCGCAGTTGAGTGAACGTGCTCGTGAATGTGTAGTCTGCACACTACGTCTCGTGTCATTCAGCTTTGCATGTTGACAGAAACTGGAATTACTGCAGAGAATACTTTTCAGGACATCACATGTGAGTCTCTAAGGTAACAAGTAGGACGTTTAGGAAATCTTTTCAGAAAGTTCACGCCGCCTGTGGCCATTTTGTGGAGTATAAGCTTATAGTTATGCATACCTGGAGCGTGTATACAGTATTTCTAGTGTACAGAGTGTACATATTGCCGGATAATATGCGATGGAATTTTGCGTTTCACGTCGTTCAATCATTCAGATGGAAATGCTGCCCTTCTCCAAACTTTGAAAAAAACAGGGTGACAGATTTGGAATGCTAACAATTGTATATCAAGAATGACGTAATTTAATGAGAAGACATTTGTATTCGAGCACGGCTACACTGTGAGTTTTTGATTCGAGAACTCTCATCATGATGGACCGTGGTTGTATTCAACAATCGAGAGGGCAAGGGTGAGTCGAACTTTTTCCTATGTCCATGTAGCACTTGTGCAAAATAAGCGAATCCACAGGCCTTTGGCGAATCAATAAATGCGTATTTCACCAAGCTGAAAGGTTGAAAGATCCGTCCGTCACTTTGGGACGAGCTAGATAAATGCAGTCAAACCCAGCTGGGCAAATAATGTGACTTTGTTCTGGAAATTACGAAGACGACGTGCGGTGGAACTTTGCAACAAAGTTTCAATATCTGTACTGACGTACTTGAATGACTGGCACAGAAACAATGGCCAATAAAAACGCATTCTCGTTGCATTTTGATAATGTATCACTCACAATGACACAGAAATTATGCCTCCTCCCGGCAGAAGGGCCATGGCCAATTTTTAGCCCTGCTACAGTATGTCTCAGTGCTGAAAAGGCCATGTTGTTGTCACGTTGTCATGGCGACTTTAAAATTTACATACAACTCTGAGAGTGAAACGGGTTATAGGTCACAGAACTTTTGAGTCCCACTGTCATCCATTATACCTGTTTCCTTGGGTATTAAAGGTGTGCAAGTATACACATCAAAAGACTAGAAAATTCACTTCATGGGCAGAATCTTGTAAAGTAGCCTTTTCTTGTCTGGTTAACGAAAAAAGATACCCCTGATCTAAAATATGCATGGTTTTAAATAAAAGGCTGTGGTTACTGAAATGGTTACTATGGTAACATTAAACAAAAATGAACATGGAGTTCATACTGTTATAAATACACTTAGGAGAGCATTTGCATAGTAACTGGGATTACTTTTAATGGACTTTGGACAAAATTGAAATTTTAAAACGCAAATAGGGTACTATGGAAAAACAGGGCAGTAAAAATGGATATCATATTTTGTCTTCTCTACCCGAAACAACCCTTTGGTATAATATTTCTGTTGATTACTGGATTTTTACACTGGATATTTGGTCTTTCTAACCAAAAATATCCCTTTGATATAACACATTCTGTTGATTCCTGGATTTTAGGTGGAATCTTTGAAAAACTGGTAATTTTTAACTCCTGAATGGTTGCCATGGAAACATCTCACATTAAAATGAGTGTAATTCTTTTGGTGTTCTAACCAGAAAAACCCCTATTATCAATTTTTACATCAATCAATAGTTCTTTAATAGGAATTAGGGAAAAAGTAACGTTTTCAATCCAATAATATTACCATGGCAACTTAAAACAGTAAAATAAGTCTGGTTTTTGTGTTCTCTGACCCCAACTCCCCCCGCTAGATAATTTTCATATCAATCAAAGTAACTTTTCATTGGATATTAGAAAAACTGAAAATTTAACACCTAAAATGGTTACCATGGAAACATGGGGCAGTGAAATCGATATCATATTTGGCCTTTTCGACCCAAAATACCCTTATGGTGAAATTTTCACGGGAAACTGAACCTATTATTATTCGCGTTATTATTTCTATATAATACTTATATTTATTATTATTATTATTATTATTATTATTATCGGTTATAAAGTTCTTATCCTAATAATTGTTTGGAAACTTCGACCGTGGCAGAATACTTTCATATACGAGGCTTGACTGCAAAAACTATCACTCGTCTAAGAAAATATTTAGCCAACTACTGGATGATGCACAGCTGCGAAAGCTGTTAATATGGAAAACAATTCTCGATAGTCTCCCGTTACTTTATGGAAGACAATTTATCAGCCTTGACTATTTACTGGGACGGGCAGGTGGAATTTAGAAAAGAAAACTTGACCTCAAGTTTACATTCTAAAATGAATTTCTCCAGCAATGCAACGATATTGTAAAATATCATCAACTTTATGAAATGTAATGCGATTAATAAAATAATAATGTAGTTATTATGTGCCATCATGATGTGGAGTTTGGATCATGAATATTAATCTGTAACATTGTGATATTTTTCAGAACTTTGTTCTGTTCTCAATCTGAGTTTCTTGTTTTACACCCTACAAAATACTAAGGTATTTAGTCTACTGATGGCAATTATAGCCTCAAGTTGTGTTACGACTATTATACTATTTGAATACATATTTCCTCAGATGGAGGCATAACATTTGAAAGTGTTTTAGTTGAATATGAAACTAAAGCTGTTGCACAGAACAAAATTACTAACAAAATAGCTATAAGCTTCAAGTAGAAGTGCAGTAAACCTTGTAATCTTCTTGTCACCTGTCACATTTTATATTATAGCTTAATGGATGTACCTGTCTTTCAGTTTAGTCTTCATATAAGCGAGATTTCTGTTTTTTGTACTTCCTATAATTTGAATATTTGGTTCCATTTTCGTAATACCATTATTCCTCACAAATATCATTTAAACACAGTCCCTCTATATATGGATAGAGCGACTGTGATTTAAATAATATCCGTCGAAATGGCTATTGCAAAATTTGAAAATTTGAACCACGTAACACTTTTGTGAAACTCTGTCACCACCTCCACCCCGATTTCCTGTGGCCATCTCCCGATAAAACTTTAGACGTCATAATTCACCATCATTGCTTTTATTTATCATATGGTGAATGCTCTAGGAAACTTCCTTGTCATCTGACTTTGCATTCACCTCAAAGATGTGACGATACGAGTAAAATACATGCATGGTATTAAAAGGTGAAATTTAGGTCGCTTCACATGTTCCAGAG
Source organism: Ptychodera flava (assembly GCF_041260155.1). Classification (NCBI taxonomy): domain Eukaryota; kingdom Metazoa; phylum Hemichordata; class Enteropneusta; family Ptychoderidae; genus Ptychodera; species Ptychodera flava. Next base: position 1,101,437 of record NW_027248364.1, read on the forward strand.
AATACGCAAATTATTTACAAGAACATCATTACAAAATTACTGAACAATTGTCAAGCATTACTGCGTGTGTCAGAGGCGTTGATTTAATCTAACAGGAGTTCACTTGCCTTCCATTACTGCACGTGCAATATCTCCGGAATTCGAATCATCCATTTGAATTATGGTTATCTGAAAGTAAACATATACCTTGAGAATAATTGTAAATGCGTTTTTAAAGAAATTATGCTCAAACCCATACGTATAACTGTTAGTACATTAATAGACTGTTAGGAATTTTGCTTTGAGAAATTTCTTTACAACTAACTATACGGTCGCATTGCACTTGAAAGCTTTCAAAATAGCAATAAATATGCCCGTATTTTAAAAGCACCATATATATTGGATAAATGACACAATTTATCATCATGTTGTATCCGACAAAAATGTAGAACAGAATATTTTGCGATGTTTCGATGATCATGGTCGTTTACAAACATGTACGATTTCGATCATGGTGTGGAAAATTTGCTGGTTTTACGGACGATTGGGTTTTGCGTTATCAGTGCGCAAATAGCTTTTGATCGTGAGTTTTTTATAAATTACTATTTTTAATCTGTGTTAGTATTATTTTATACTGTTTTTGTGTTTACTATTTTGTGCAAAATAAATGACTAACAATAACAAAATAAAAAGCACGTTGATGAAAACTTCTTTCAAAACAGATAAAGACGTTTATGATGAAGCCTTCAAACTACAGTGAACAACACACACGCATAATTGACAATTAACAGAGAACAAAATAATACAAGAAAGAATACAAAAATACTAGACAAAGCCAACAGAACTCATTGTTAAATCTTCCAACGAACACACTGTGTAAATAGTTCTTTACTTTTCGTTTAAAGACACAATTTAAGACAACATTCCTGGTGCTACATGGTGAATTATTTCAGAGTTATGTGCTGAATAATGAAACCCATTTTGAAACACTTTAGCTCCAAGTGGTATTTAGACGAACAAACTTCCACGTCTAGTGTTATTGCATTTATAAACATCTTGTCTCATGATGACATGAAGACAAACAAGACATTACCTTATGCATCAAGTTTAGTTTTAAATATGCAACCCTTTGTTCAACTGGAAGCCACCCTACTTTCTCAAAATGAGTGACATCGATGTGAGCACGGGGATGCAGACCCAAACAAATCTGATGATTATGTTTTGTGTTTTTGTAAGCGACATTTATTCGTTGCATTGAGCCCCGAGTACCAAAATGCACATGCGTAGTCATAATACAGTTAATTAAACGTTGGTTACGAGTTTCCTAGTGTCAAAGTCCAGCAAATAACGTTTACGGTAAAGGAAGTTGAGCTTAGAATTCGTTTTTTGGATAATGCGTCAAGTTGTCACCTTTCAGTCGTTGATCTAAGTCAGCTCCCGGATAGCTAAAACGTCTTTGGCAATAAGGACAGTATTATTAAAGGTGAACTTTAGTTTGGAAAAGCTTCTTAATTTGTGGCTTGACCCAAAAAGAATCGACTCGGTCTACCCAAGGTGCAAAGATAATCTATTGTCGATCAACCATTCGTTTAAACTTTGGAATTCTAGGCTCGAAATATCCTGACTTTCTCTGTAATTTTTCAAGTGACAAGTAATGTAAAATAATTAGCATTCAATGAAAGATGGCAATCGCCAGCCGAACACATGTCATCGACATATATTGAAAATAGTAGGGGACCCAATATCGATCCTTGCGGAACACCACAATTAATTAGATTCATCGATGAAGTAAAACCATTCACGGCAACCACCTGTTGTCTATCAGCAAAATATGATCTGAACCAATCAGCAGCGTTATCATTCAAACCTATTTCTTTTAATTTGTGCAACAAGACGTGATGGTCAACCATCATACGCCATACGCCATACGCGCACGCATATAGTGTATTCATTCATACATGTAGAATGCATGCATGCATGCATGCATGCTTTCTGGTTTATTTGAATTATTTATCTGAATTATGCCATGATGAATATTCGCCGAGTTGACGATTTACAGTGGTCATATGTATGTATATGTACGCATACATATGTATGGCCAATGTGTGTGTATATATATATATATATATATATATATATATATATATATATATATATATATATATATATATATATATATATATATAAAAAATCGGAAGTGAGGATGGTCTCAACAAGACACAACAAAAAGGCTTTCACGGTGACTAGCTTTCGCCCTGCTTACAGGGCATCATCAGGTCCAACTGGAGAACTCAAGTACATGTGTCACTGTTAGGGTTTGAAAGTGCAAAGTATGCAATATATATATATATATATATATATATATATATATATATATATATATATATATATATATATATATATATATACATTAAAAATTCCTCTGTATATACATTTTCCATCTGTTCTATCTCTTTAATAAGCATGATTGTGTAATGGTTTTTTTTTACATTTGGCGCCTCCTATGTGCAGACCGATATAGTCCTTTTGCTTGCTTGTGGGCTTGAAGTTGCACAAAGTCCACAGAATAAATCTAGTGGGCAGTGAAGGTCTTGAAACGTCTTGAAATTAATACTGCTGTAGCTTCCAAAGACTTGAAGTAACACGAGACACGATCCCAAAATATCTGACTGCAAACTGTGCCTAATCCATCATTATACTCAAGTGTTACATATGAGAAAATAAGAACAATTTAGAACTTCTATAGACTTGCTAATTACAGCTCTAACATTATCTCCCTTACAAGACTAATTAAATTTCAAGAACATTCCAAACATGACTAATTGAATTCAAGGTCGTGAGGTCGTGAAGGACAGTGACCTTGAGAATGTTCTAGACTAATAAAATTCAGGTCATGATTGTGGAGGAAAATGACCTATATATATAACAAATGGTTTGCTGATAAATAAATTTTGAGCGTCAATAAATAATCATGTGTAGCAGCTTCTAACGTAGTTCCCTTCTGTTCATTAATAAATATCTTAATTTCACCTCGAATGCACCTCTTAAAATCTTCAATCAAAATGAGCTCCCATAGCTTTGCACGATGTTGACAAACTTTCTCTGAAAAACACCTGTTGCCCCTATGTTTGAGCTTGTTAGTTAGTTCAATTTGTTAGAGTCCCTAATTTTTTCAACCAACTCCACTTACAGACAATCAATGTTCAACAAATCTGAAATTTTGGCAAACCATAAGTCATTCATGGATAATTTTAATATTACAACAAAGGATGACCATAATAAGTTGCCTAGCTTATACTGGATACCAAAGCTCCACAAAATACCTTACAAAGCTAGGTTTATCGCAGGATCTTCAAAATGTTCAACAACAGAGTTATCGAAGATACTGACTTCTGTTCTTTGTACTGTTAAACGGGGACTTCAATCATACTGTGATGTTGTCTTTTCTCGGAGTGGTATAAATCAAATGTGGATATTAAAAAATTCGAAGGAACTCTTGGAAAATTTGAAATCAAGATCTGTTTCAAAAATAACATCTATTAAAACTTTCGATTTTTCCACATTGTATACCACAATACCACATGATAAATTGAAAGAACGCTTGAAAAACATCATCAACCAAGCATTTTTCTACAAAAACGGTTCACGCCGTTACAAATATGTGGTATTAGGTATAATTCTACATATTTTGTTAAAAATACAACTAACGCTAAAGTGTTTTATACCGAGAAAGACATTATCAGTATGCTTGATTTCCTCATTGACAACATATTTGTTGAATTTGGAGGACACATTTTCCAACAGTGTATAGGAATTCCCATGGGCACTAACTGCGCTCCCTTACTTGCCGACTTATTTCTGTTCTCATACGAGGCAGAATTTATCCAGAACCTTATCAAGCAGAAAAAGGTCTCTGTAGCTCGTACTTTCAACCTAACATTTAGATACATAGACGATGTTATTCATTGAATAACTCTGAATTCAGTAAATATCTCGCTATGATTTATCCTCCAGAATTGGAGATTAAAGAAACTACAGAAACAGCCTCTCTGCTTCATATCTGGACATTTTACTTGAATTTGACTCCAATGGTCACCTTTCTACTAGGCTATATGACAAGAGAGATGATTTCAACTTTAGTATAATTAATTTTCCACACCTCATCAGTAATATTCCACTCTCACCTGCTTATGGGTATACATTTCCCAGCTTATACGATATGCAAGAGCATGCATTTCATGGTGATTTTGTAGAGAGACATGGCCATCTCTCTTTCAAACTGTTAAATCAAGGTTACACCAGAGCAAGACTTGTCTCTACATTCAAACGCTTTTTTGGCAGGTATCGCAAGCTGGTAGATAAATACAATATCTCTTCGACAAATGATCACTGATGGCATCAGTGACATTGGGCCTTAGTTAGTGACCACTACCTATCTGACTTACAGATTGATATATGGCGGGTGCCACATGTGGGGCAGGATGCGCTTACTATTTTCGAAACACCTGACATCACTTCTTGGTCTTTTGGCCAGAGGTCCATATATCTTTCTTTCATGAATTTGACTTTGTTTGTACCGTCTATTTACTGTCTGTTCTGTGCTGTTTTGTGTCTATATTTACAACTATTGTCTTACAAATTTTGACCTAGTGTTATTGGATTATGGATTGGTATGATTGCGATTATTTTTCATGGTACTCTTCAGGCACCAACTCATCGCCCTTGAGGAATATTTTCCTAATATAATCATAATCTGAAGCCTGTTCTAATTTGACTTTCTCTGGTTTTAGCCACCAAAGCACTCTGCAAAAACATAGACCAAACCCTTCAAGGCCATTCTTGACTCTGCGGATTTTCTCAAATTAAGGAAATATTTGTCAACATCCTTTCCATAAAAGGTGGGACTAACTTGAAGGTTAAGTGAAGTCAAATTCGATTTTCAAGCTGTAAATGTTTTATTTTTTAAAGGCAGTTAATGCTCTTCTAATTTTCGTTCCCTTTCTTTATCTTATTGATCTTTATCTCTATGCCTTTCTTCAATTTATATTTGTAATTATATATATATTTCATTTCCAATTCAATTTTATGAGTTTCAAATTTGCCTGAATTTCTAATTCATATTTTTGAGCTCTATTGCCAAAATCTTTTATGACGGATCCCTCTAATTTGTTTAAACTAAATGAATATTGTTTTGAGTTTCCCTCTTGCGCATTGGGCTTTCAACTTCTACTTCAAGAAAAGGAGATCAGATGATCAAATATGTGCTGATAAAGGTCCTCCATAAATTCGTCTGGTTTGAATTATGCAATGATGAATAATATTCGTGTGGATAGCTTACAAGCACAAAATAATCCAGAAAGTTCAAATGCACTTGAATAGCAACAGCGGCAGCACTATGCTTGTATTAGTGTTAGTCTTGCCAGGGTCTAGCTGCAAAAGTTGCAGCTCACGAGCGGCCATGCGCGGTCTCTTTCTAACATGTTGCTGTGCAGCGCCAGCCGCTACACAATACAGTAAATTACCCACAAGTCTGTATGATGTGTACACTCGAAGGTTCATGTAATTAACTTTTCAAGTTCTGCATATTGAGAGTAACATTTGTCATTACAATGACCATTTGATAATATCTAATAAAAGTACGGTCCGAGTTTTTAGTAGAAATTTCAACATCACAATTAAACGGCCACAAAACTGATGGTTTACAGGGACTACAAATAACACACTTGTGGGAAGTTTGTAATGACCAACTGAGGAGGTCACTTTCAGTGCAAAAGTTAACATGCAAATTTGTTTTGTAGATCTATTTGAAAGAAATCAATATCATTTTGTTTAAAAAAAGGGGGCCAAAAGACTTCTTACTTTTCATGAAATTATTGTGTATCACTGGCTCTAAAATTGTTTGAAAATTTCACAAAATTGATATCTCCTCTCTCAATCAAGTACTATTTTTCAAATCATTCAAACTGGACATTGAGCACAGCCATTTCCTCAAAAGTACAGTTTCCAAATTTTTATTACTTGTCTACAAGTTTCTCTGCACATGGGAGACTTTCCAGACATCAGTGAGGAACCTCCGAGGATACACATCATAATGAATCATGGGATATTCCATGAAGAGTGCGTTACAGGCCAGCGCTGCAAAGCAAACACGTAAGAAAAGCCGGTTCACGGCCCATGGGCTACAATAATTGCACATTGCCTGTGTCATTCTTATCCCTGCCATGGAACCTTCTTAGCTGCATGGCCCTGCGTACGAGACTGTGTACAGCAGTGTGAACGCAACATATTTTATGTAAATCCACTTGCCACCGACATTATATGAACATTTGGAAGTCACTCATGTTTGCAAAACGAGGATGAATATATATAAACATTTCCGAGTCCCCGCTGTGTGAAAACGAGACTGTATATAAATTTTTGCAGTTGTATTAGGGAAGCGAGGCCCTAAATATATAAAATTTTGCTGCAGCATGAAAACGAGGCTGAATGTAAATGTTTTCATCTGTATGTCTCGAAAGCGAAGCTCAATGTAAATTTTTGACCTTTATCCAAGTCCAAGCTCTAGTATGTATGTATGTATGAATGTATGTATGTATGTATGTATGTATGTATGTATGTATGTATGTATGTATGTATGTATGTATGTATGTATGTATGTATGTATGTATGTATGTATGTATGTATGTATGTATGTATGTATGTATGTATGTATGTATGTATGTATGTATGTATGTATGTATGTATGTATGTATGTATGTATGTATGTATGTATGTATGTATGTGTGTGTGTGTGTGTGTGTGTGTGTGTGTGTGTGTGTGTATGTATGTATGTATGTATGTATGTATGTATGTATGTATGTATGTATGTATGTATGTATGTATGTATGTATGTATGTATGTATAATAATCGCAATCATACCAATCCATAATCCAATGACAGTAGGTCAGAATTCGTAAGACAATAGTTGTAAACATAGCCAAAACAGCACAGAACAGACAGTAAATAGATGGTACACAAACAAAGTCATATTCATGAAAGAAAGATATATGGACCTCTGGCCAGAAGACCAAGAAGTGATGTCAGGTGTTTCGAAAATAGTAAGCGCATCTTGCCCCACATGTGGCACCCGCCATATATCAATCTATAGTATGTACGTATTTATGTATGTATGTACATACGTACATACGTTTGTATGTATGTATGTTTTAAAAATTCCTTTATATGTACATTTCCCAGCTCTATAATCTCTGAAATAAAGGTGATTGTGTAAATTATTTTTTACATTTGGCGTCTCGTACTGCTTAATCTGTGTCAGTGTCTAACTTGGAGCTTTGCCATCTCAGCTGAAATAAGTAGCCTGTAAACTTTAACAGTTTGTATTCTATCCCTGACTTAGAGATTAGTTTCATTTTCGTAATAAAGTTACTTTATACGGAAACTGCTGATTAACCTTTTGTTCGTTTTCTTTCACGTAACACATTCCAGCCCTATTCATACCTAAACAGAGCAGGGAAATTGAAGTCCTCAATTTAATCAAAGAATTGCTCAAAGGAGAGTAGAAAATCAAATGAAAACTATTCACAGAATTTAAGGAACGTTTCTCCATTATCATATCCAAAGCTCATTCCCCTTAAGGCAAACTTTGTAATCCTTCTTTTCATTATTATAAGAAAGATGGCAATTTAATGTCTGGTTGACTCAAATTAAAAAGAAAACGTAAAGGTAAGAGGGGTCTGTGTGGATCTATTTATTTATGTGTGCAACACATATTTTTAAGTTACACCCTTCTCATTCAAAATCAATAAGTGAAGGTTAATTCTTCTGAAGATTGCAATGTCGGTATTTTAGAACATTTTTTATGATTGTTTAGTATAACGTTCTAGTGATTTGTCTTCTATTATCCCTGTCAAAATATTAGGGGGTAACTAGCCTTCCTAATGTGTTTTGTTGCAGATACCCTGCCATTTTAAAAGTCATTTTAAGGTTTTAAAGTTGTATTAAGTGGGTAGATTGCAGTGACTATATTCCTTTCCTCTTCATGATTTATATTTGTCTCCGAACGTTTTTCTGTACCTGTGAGTTTAGGTATTATGTCTTTATTTGTCTTTCGAGGGAGTTCACTTTTTTTCTCAGAAACGATCTTGCTTGGGCAAGGTCATTGAATATCCAGTTGTGACCAGAAAACTTTGTTTAAATCAGGTTCCAGTGAATTGAGCAGGAAACTCCTGAGTGTATACAGAAGGTCCTGTTCCTCGAACTATGTCTAAGAAATTTCTGAGAATCGAATATTCTAAAAACTAACATCAGAGACATTGACTTAAATGACACCTTTCTCATTCATATGTTTGATGCAGACCATTCCGTTATCCCTAATGGATTTGAAACCTCCAGTAAAACTTCTTCTGGTCAGGGTCAGACATTTTTAGATCAGATCTCATCGCAGGAAAACACGAAACCCTAGATACATTGTGTTTTTTGAAAGAGGTGTCAGATGTGGAAATTTCTGATAGTCCTGTTTCTTATTGTACAAAGTCTAGCATTTTCATGCCCAAATGAAGATCTCCAGATGTCTTTGTCGATTACCAATGGGCAATAAACATTAAACATTAAACCTACTGAGCAGGCCATTTAATCTCAGGAAGGATGTAGCACGTTTTGTGAAACTTATCACACTTGTCCAATCGTAGGAAAGTTAAACACACAATTACATCATTCGCAACGTTTTATTCTGTATATATATATATATATATATATATATATATATATATATATATATATATATATATATATATATATATATATATATCACATAGCACTTAGTGACCAGAGATATTGATAAACACAAGAAGAGGCGAAACAATGGTAAATCTTTTATGTTTTTTTACAAATATGACAACGATATTTTGATAATAAAACCAATGACAAAACCAAAACCAAGAGAAATTAGGCATATAGATTGGTTTTACAGCAAAATAATACACTTTACAAGATATGGTGTCGAGAGCATTTCATCTAGTAATTTTCTTTTCTGTGATGTAAGAGCCCTACAATTTGTGGTACCACATTTTGATTACCTTAAAATTTACGGATATATTAATGTTTGGCCTGGAATAATTTTAGGTATATCTAAAATTTAGCTTGGTGACAAAACATTTCAAGAGAATAAATAATCTAAGACTATTCTAGCTACTATTAATTTTGATGCCGATTCCAACAATGTGATTGAAGAAAGAGTAGTTTGAGTTGAGTTTCAGAGCAAATTAATAATGATTGAAATAGTACTCAGTGAATGAAAGGCAATGGTCGAGTTCCAATATTTCAGAATTCGTCCTCGTTATATAAAGTTTGATAATAATTGAGTTGCTGGCTTTGGTGCGTTTAATAAACACGGGACCAAAGTATAGAAATGTATGGAATAACCCTGACAGCGGAAATTCCCTCCTAGTAATGTTAAAATCCAAACGAATGGGTACAATGCATAAACTTTCCCCTATAGTATTTCTATCTTGGCCCCTTTTAGTTCTAAAACGATGAGCTATTTTGTTGTCAGATGTCTTCTTTCTGTTGACAGTCATCAAAAATAGCGTCAATGACACTGTAGCTCCCATCCTGGACTATTTAGTGTTTGTTCTCTGGTCAGATATTTGAACATGTGTGAAAGGGATAAAGTGCATGAAGTGAAAATACTTAAATGAAATGTACTGGAGACAGTGAAATATGTTTAATGTAATTATTCAGAATATAAAATGGAAAAAATACAGAATTAGATATATCGAATACTGTGATACAACCATTAACTCAACAAGTCATTTACAATGACATAGTCCCCACTTGTAATAGGAGTATTAGTCTTGATGGGGCAGGAAAATGTGGTCATTAAGAAGTATCACTGGAGTGTATATGTTGAGATCTATGGGCACATAGGTCTATGTCGTTGTTCCAATTTGAAACACATGAGGCATGTCTAAGTTATGGTTCTAAATCGGGAAAAAAGATCAGACCTCTAGCAGTATTGGCCAGCCAAGAAATACATATGCGCATTATAAATGAGGTACAAGATGTGACATCTTAAGGTCTAATATCCTATCAAAATTGGAGGGTATAGAACTTGTGGTTACTGAATATGCATATATATGTATAATCAAGGTCAAAGGTCATCGAGGTCACATGACATTTTGAAAAAAAAAAATTATATTGCTAAGTAATCCCTATATGCCAAAAAATCCGATCTCTAGCTCTATTCGCTTGCCCAGAATTAGATGTGTACATAATTAATGAGGTAAAGAGTGTGTTGTCATAAGGTCTCCCATCCTACTAAATACAAAGGACATAGCACTTGTGGTTACTTATTTATTGACATAAACATATATTTTAGGTAAAAGGTCATCGAGGTCACATGACATTGGTCAAAAATTTCTCTCCTATAGTTATCCCTATATACCAAAATCAGACATCCAGCTCTATTGGCTCGCTCAGAATGAGATATGCGCATAATTATTGAGGTACAGTATGTGGTCTCAAAAGGTGTCCAATCATACCAAACATGAAGGGTGTAGCACTTGTGGTTACCGAGTTATGGAAAAATATGTATATTTGAGGTCAAAGGTCACCGAGGTCACGTGACATTTTGTCAAAAAAATTGTTTTGCTAAGTTATCCCTATATACCAAAAATCAGACCTCTAGCTCTATTGGCTCGCTCAAAATTAGATATGTGCATAATTAATGAGGTACAATATGTGGCGTCATAAGGTGTCCCATCATACCATACATGAAGGCTGTAGCACTTGCGGTTACTGAGTTATGGACAAATATGTATATTTTAGGTCAAAGGTCACCGAGGTCACGTGACATTTTGTCAAAAAAATTGTATTGCTAAGTTATCCCTATATACCAAAAATCAGACCTCTAGCTCTATTGGCTCGCTCAAAATTAGATATGCGCATAATTAATGAGGTACAATATGTGGCGTCATAAGGTGTCCCATCATACCATACATGAAGGCTGTAGCACTTGTGGTTACTGAGTTATGGACAAATATGTATATTTTAGGTCAAAGGTCACCGAGGTCACGTGACATTTTGTCAAAAAAATTGTATTGCTAAGTTATCCCTATATACCAAAAATCAGACCTCTAGCTCTATTGGCTCGCTCAAAATTAGATATGCACATAATTAATGTGGTACAATATGTGTAAGGCGTCATAATAGTGTCCCATCATACCATACATGAAGGCTGTAGCACTTGTGGTTACTGAGTTATGGACAAATATGTATATTTGAGGTCAAAGGTCACCGAGGTCACGTGACATTTTGTCAAAAAAATTGTTTTGCTAAGTTATCCCTATATACCAAAAATCAGACCTCTAGCTCTATTGGCTCGCTCAAAATTAGATATGCGCATAATTAATGAGGTACATATGTGGCATCATAAGCTGTCCCATCATACCATATATGAAGGGTGGTAGCACTTGTGGTTACTGAGTTAAGGACAAATATGTATATTTGAGATCAAAGGTCATCAAGGTCACATGACATTTTGTCAAAATATCCGAGATATATGCGTGAACGGATGGACTCACGGATGGACGAACAGACGGACATGACCCAATCTATAAGCTCACTGGACTTCATCCGTGGGGACTAAAATTGTGTCACTGCATCCTTTTTGCAATATGAATACGATGAGAAACTAAATTTTTATTTTTGGTGGCCTTATACATGGGAGTCTATGGAGATCTGCCTTATACATGGGAGTCTATGGACGTGTAAATTAAAAATATGCAAATTTCACCACGATTTGCCCAAATTTGGCAAAGGTCACTCCTATGCACTTCCATACCAAGTTTCAAATCAATCGGACTTGTGGTTTCAGAGCAGGAGATTTTTGACCAAAAATGGGAGAAAATTACAAAAAATTCATGAAAAATAGCAAGTCCAAGATACTGACCCAAGATGTGCACAATCATTTCATGTCAGCCAAAGTACTTACATGCTAATTTTTCATGTAATCTGCTCAGTGGTTATTGAGTTTTTTCAATTTTGACTGTTTTTACATTTTTTTCACTTAATTTGCATATTTTTGGCAATGACAACTTCATTTGAACAAAATCTCATCTACAGCCCATCATCCATGTACACACCAAATATCAAGATGAAATGTACAGCGGTTTTGGAGTTTTTGATGTTGACGGACAGACATACAGACATACAGACACACAGACATACAGACATACAGACATACATACATACATACAGACATTTCCCTAGCCTATAAGAATAGCTTCCATTGCCATATATACATATGGCTATGGGAGCAAAAAATCGTTAATCTTACATTGATGAAAGGACCAATGTCAGCCAATTTCATCACTTTCACACGTTTGAAATGCTGGCAAATTGCAGCTTCAATGAAGTATCAAGCATTGACACTGCTTGCGTAGAATTGCAATTTTGAATCACCTACCAGACTTCTGTTCCGAGGAGCGATGATCTCTTTCAAATATTCCAGATATTCTTCTACCCTTGCGTTTCTCCTTTTTTCATCTTTTATAATCGCTAGCATATCGCGTACCTTTGTTTCCAAATCAGATACAATATTGTCGCTGCACAGAAAATGAGAGATTGGAAGGTTAACATTATACTCTTCCTAGTAAAACTTTATTATCAAAAAGAAATATTTGATGCAGACGTCATTGTCATGCAGACGTCATTGCACCTCGTTGCGAGTGTCAAGGGACGCCTTTGTGGTATGAAAGTAAACTTTGGCCGCAGCATACTGAGTAGCCGGGCCTAATTGACCGTGAAACGAAACTGTGATGCCACGAACACCTTTGACAAAGAGGCGCATCTTAAAAATATCATTAGAAATCCATCAAGTACTATGAACAGTGAACTGTAAATGTGTCCAAATTTTACAGCTGGACTGGCGTATAGCTTAGCTCTAGGGTGATATTTAATTATGTGAAAGCATTTTCATTATTAATATTTATTATGCGCTTGCCTAACATATAGAGACATATTCATTCTCCTTCTTCCCTCCGTGCATGTAGACATACCGTCATGCATCGATGACATGGTGTAAGATAAAATCATGATCGATATTTCCGCACGTTTTAGCACTACAACAGCAAAAATCACTTTTCATATAAATCAACAACAAGAATGACACATTTAAAAAAGACCGCTACTTGACTCCTCTAAATGGCAAGCATCAAGAGTAAACGCATGTAGAATGTCATTCCTGTGTAACCGTTGTGACTGAAATTTACAAAAATTGAAAGTCAGCAACATTCCTTCTTCGGGAATTTAATGAACGTTTACATACGAGTTTCTTTGGTTATCACTCGAAAATTACCACGAATGGCTTCTTATTGACAAAGAATAAACATGTCTCAGTTCGAAAAAAAACTATATACACACATGCATTTTGTCTTTATTTTCTTATAAAATGTCTGACGGTCTCCAACATAGTCGTAAGAATCATTTCTTGTAAGATAATAATTGATTTTGCTTTGGTCAAGCCTTGTTGCCAACAGTAATATTCAGCGTGTACTCACCTTTTGAATACCTAAAAACTAAAACGGCACAGAGGTTTAATTTGGGAAGGGATGTTACAGTGATGAGACATAAACCATGAGGAGAGACGGAAAGGCATAAGTTGTTACTTTAGTAATCACTTACAGAGAACTTTGCGTGTTCTTTGACCGTAGGTAAGCCTCGGCGATAATATCAGCAGCTTTGCCGCTTCCCTTTAAGATAACCACTCGAATGCCAGCAGCAGCAGCATCATCTGTTGCACTATTGTCCGTAGTATTTTGCCCAAGAGCGTAGTACACGTGTTTAATTGTAAGATAACCACCATCTATAACTACCAGCACAACTGGTACATTTACATCAGTGTTTTCTTCTGTTGTATTCTCTGTACCTGCGAGAAATGTTCCTCAGTTTAAAGGGTTAATTTTTTAGTTGCCTGAATTATGTGCAATGAATGAAGTACCCAGAGATGTAAACTTCCTTAGATTAAAACATAAAATGCAATTGCTGTTTTGGAAGCTCAAACCTTGTCACATACAAACAAATTCTCTTTATGTTAATTTGGCCAATCAACACTATTGACGTCCTATCGTATACCCAGATTGTCAACCTTGGTAAATTTTTATAGTTACCGTTGCACTCATTATTCACACAACTTTTCTGCCTGATAAATCGTCATAGTATCTGTCTCAAGTGTATGAAGGTTATTAAAGAAATAAGCGCGCTGACTATTAATGTTTATTTATGGGCAAGGACAGGAGGAAAGCCAAAAGTAAACGGGCGAGGCTTGCCGAGCCAGTTAATTTGGCTTTCCTCTCGCCCTTGTGATTATGATCTTTGTACAAATCACAATTTTCGTTTTAGCCGTAAAGTTACTATGTTTACGATATTATTCATATTCACGGGCATGAAAACAAACCATTACTGTGTATTTGTGGGCAGCCACGTGGTTCAGCTTGACCAATTAAAAAGCAATGGACAGGGCATGGTAATATAATAGCATATAAATAACGATAAAGTTTATTACCTCCATATTTAGCTATGTACTGCAAAAGCTTCGTCCGTAAAGCAATATCAGATCCGAACATCGGTCTGCCATTGTCAACACATATGAAGTGGGTGTGATTGCAATCGAGAATCGTGGGGATGAATTTGAACCTGAATTTGTCCGGGTGAAGCTCACTTTCAGCGTATTTCGCAGGCCAAAAACCGTTATTGGACTTTTCAACATACAGGAAAAGAAGGAGAAGAACGCATTGAAAATAATGTGTTGAAAATTTCTTTGAAACATGGCAAACATTCTTATGACCTTTTACACTCTACGGAATGTCTCGTAAATGTATTTAATTAGCGTAAAATGGGGCTTTATCAATCTCATTTTGGTCCGCGGTGTTTGGCGGAGGCTCCCTACCTTAGCCCAAAAGGTGATGCAAATTCCACAAATGGTCACCAAGCCACAGTCGTTAACAATTCATTTATTTTATGTAAGCTAGGGAGTCAAACGCCACGTTTCATTACTGAATACGTAAGCAACAATGTACCCCTCCCGGCCGATAATGGTCGAAAGTAATCTGTGCAAGACATCATATATGAGACAAAGTCGAGTACATCACTGATTGCAGAATTTTCTCTTGAGTCCGTTATGAGTTGGAGGTGGTACACTATTGCTATTATTTTAGTTTTGGCGAGGCCAGTGAAATTGTAGCTATAGAATACACCATGTTCCAAATTTTTGTATAATTGGATACATTAACAGTAATGATGCTATGACGTCACAAAATTTATTTGTATGGACAAAGATATGCAATGAATCGCTCATACAACACATGCCACAAGCCACCGACCGAAAATCGCGAAACTGACTTTTTCAGTTATGATGTCACTATTTGTAACCATTTGTGGGTAAGCTAGTGTACATCAAGTCATGTTACACAAGAAAAAATACTTTAGCCAAGCTAAGTGCCCTGCCATGTCCTTTAATTTAAAGTGTATGCTAGGGGCCTCCACCTAACGCCATGGAAGAGAATGAGTGTGATACAACTCTATTCCCATACTACTCGAGGGATGACAATTGATGATGCAAGGTTAAATACCATTACCGTCCCCACTACAAATCCACCTTAACGGCTTTATCTTTAGGATTCAATAGGAATTTCATTAACTCGATTTCTTCTGTAATTACCTTTACATCTTCGTTCATTGTAATATTTCTATCATAATAATTTGGAAACTCTTTACCAGCAATATTATAGTGTTTTTTTTATAACTAGACGAGGTTTGCATTCTTTATCTTTAAATAGTTATGAACTTACGGGAGAGTTTTTCAACACTTCGTTATTGAGTAAAACATTCCAGTTGGTGATACCCAAAGCAACAACTTTGTGCCCTCTTGCTTCTTGGAATTCTCTGATTGCATGCCCGACCAATCTCGTGACACCTGATGATGTTCCCTGTGTTACAATCCATGCTCCTAGTGAACACCGAAAACATTTAAGGTGATGATGAGCTCATACATTAAAGGGTCAGTAACTTTATAACTTTTAATGATTGTTTCACTGTAATATGTTTTTAATAATAAACATTATTACATATGTACCACAGTTTACTCGCATCGAAGCACGCGCGTACTACCTGTATTTGCACTGCAATGCAATATGAAAAACATTATGCCATTCCTTTATGTTAATGAGTGTTTACCAAATTTGATCCGGAACTATTTTTGTTTGTAAACACAAAAATGTCGTCTACAAGATATCATTTCACTTGGCTTCGATGCTCGTTGTTGTAAAATGCATGGCATTACCGATTAAAACTACGACAAAGAAAATTGCATGTACTTATTATAGTGTGAGGATGATTTTTAGAAGAGCAGTCTGTTTGTCAGCGAAGCAAAAAATTGTCAACGGGCGACATCCGTTTCTAGCTCCATGGATACACCGTGGCCGCCGTACCACGGCGGCCATCATGGATCGTACATCGAAACACACGTAACTGCGGGCGCAGCGGAGCAAATTGAACAGTTATTAAACATTTTAAACGACGTTTTTGCCAGTAGTTTTCTCACCTGACATTCCCTGTTTACAATAGAAAGTCACTTTTGCATACAGTTTATTCCGTGCTTGTATGTTGTACACGCTATTGATGACAGTGAGCGCTTATGCCACGGTGAACACTGAAATTTGCTCATTCGACAAGTTACATTTGCCGTATCTTACTCTTAAATTTCCTGTAAAAATCTCCGAACTGTTATTTGTATCGATCACTTAGAAAAATTTCAAGCTCTGAATGTGAAAAAATCAAGAGCGTTCCATGTTCAAAGTTTGGCTATCTAAGGCATGTTGCTACGTATGTGTGAGCGATCGCAAGCAGAGTTCGAGCCCACCGACGTTCCTCTTACGTCATCCTTGATAAACAAGTAAACAATAGTTTAGCAAATCAAAATAGAGGGTGTGGCGGCGTCGACCAATGAAAAGTGAAATCCGATTCGATGCCTCATTACAGTGATGTCCATGTTATATAAATCCGCAGGGTCGCCCTGAAATTTTGACAGACAAGTAGTACGCGCGACTAATCGTCGATTCTCTCGATAAATGGTGCAAATAAAAGATAGAACATATGTAATAATAACAGAACCCCATGGCCTGTGAGTTCAAGCGCGCCGTACTAGCGGTATTTGCACTCGTGCTGCGGTGTATTCGGCTGTCCTTTCAATCTCTTTGTTCGTGAAAGGACTGCCGCCGAATACATCGCAGCACTCATGCAAATACCGCTAGTACGGCGTGCTTGCACTCACACGCCATGTGGTTCTGTCATAGTATTCAGCTTGTCAACTGAGCCTGTACATGTGCAGACTGCAAGCACTAGTTAGTTCACGAGTAAATTCTTGTCCGTGCATTGAACTAAAACGACTCTATGTTGACAAGTTAAATAGTGAATGTTTGAACGTGCAGTTGGTAGAACGTGCATTTGAAACAGGTAATAAAATAGTGAATACATCATCAAATGTAACGATTAGCTCTATCTCATGAGTAGTAAGGAATATTTGACCTCCAGGACAAAATAAGAATTTTACACCCATTTTATTCATTTATCTACAAAGCGAAGGAAAATTTAACCATCCATGTAACTAAAGTGTGACCCTGACCTATATACGAACTCACGCATGCGCAACAGGGGTTTGGCGCAGCCTGAACTAAGCGGGAAATTCCCTTCTGAGCATGTTTATACATGTACGGGAAATTCCGTGTGAGTCATCATCATCAACTAGCCTATATAAAGGAGCCCCGTTGTCAGTCCGGCCGGGGAGTCTAGCTGATGTTGAACTCGGAGTTCCTATCGGTACGAACTTGTTCACCCGATAGATAAAATTTTAGTAATTTCCTCTGAACTTAAAATATGACGAAAGACATTACTTCAAACAAAATGAGACGTTTCAGATGAATGGTACTGATATCTAAAGTGTTCACTCTTTTATCTCTACGTACAAATGTAGTTCCTAAGTCGTTCTCTATTCTATTCCCACCAACAAAACATTCAATACTCATTCCCCTCCCCGATCTTTATCGATACTTATGATAATATCACAAGTTGTTCTGTTATCTGTTTTCATAGCATAATATCCAACCAAATCGTCAAATTCATCTCCAGTAGCTAACTTTACACATCTAATGAGAACTGTACCATGTTGAAGTATTTTCATATTATCAGTCATCTGTTGATTTACTGTCTGTAAAGTGAGAACAGCTGCCTCATCACCGACACTTTTAAGACCCAGTTTCTTTAAAGTTGTGTCCCAAAATAATCTAACTGGAACTCCGCTAGCTGTATACGAGCAATAATTCTCCCCCTCGTTTATCCACCTTCTTAGTGTATTATCTGCCTTCATTATTGTATTAAGAGGACTAATTTTAAGGTGAATCGGTATACCAAGAAGTGCAATGTATGGATTCGTAGGAGTAAGCCAACTACGAAAATCTAGCAACTTATATTTGTTTACATTGCTATCAAAATAAATCACATTCGGAGTTCCTGGTGGTTCAGCAACACCTCCTGCAATTTCACTACCCAATATATCTAAGATGTTACGCGGCACATTATAAGGCATGAATTTCTGACTAGCCGAATCCCATGTCAGAGCAAAAGGAGTAGAATCATTCGAAGCCTTTGTGGCGTCAATTACAGTTTCATCAATGTCTTTAAGTTCGGAAAATTCTACAGCATGCTCGTGGGGTGGCGCCGCGGCATTGGCTAAAACGAAATATTTTTCGCGGTCTTTATAACGAAGGACGTAATCCTTATTATGATTAGCAGCCATCTTAGTATTATTGTTAACTTTAACATCACTCAGATCTTCAAGCTCAAGATTTTGCATACGAATTGTACCTAGACCGAAGCCACTTGGATCAGACATACTCCGTAGGGACCTATATACAGTGAAAATAAATAATACCTTGTAATATACAATACACAGTCATGGCTTCAGCTATAGGAATGACAGTTCTCGGTGCTGTATTAAATGCAACAGCATTCACAGGAGGAAATATTATCGGACAAAAGCTTTCTGGGAATGGTGAGGCTCTTATTGAAGAGAAAGTTCGACATGATAAAGCATTAGAAAAATTTGAACATGATCGCAACGTCTGGTCAGAAAAAGATTACTACAGGCTGACTGGGAAAGAGAAAATCAGGCAAAGGATGCACATGCTGCGGCAGAATTAAGAGATACAGATGCAGAAATCCTGGAAGAAGCAGAAGCGGTGCAAAGCAACTCTACGTCAAGTCCAGCGCAAGCGTTAGCGCAATTCTCAGATTATTATCACCCAGCCCTGAGCAAAAGAAATATGAGATGATCTATATTGCTGGAGGATTAGTCGTGGGATGGTTTATGTTACACCGGTAGGCGGAACGACTACAATAATTCAATACAAAAGCTAATTGGCCAGTTATTGAAATCGATCATGTTCCCATCCTGATCTGTTATCCAGATACGAATTGAATTCATGTAATCTCCCCCTTTTCTCAATGGCATAGAAATTGCTCCGTTTTTAAAATCGTAAGTAACCTTTTCACTTATTTCTCTCGTATCCCGGATGGGAAGTATTTGTAAACAGTTCGATACTTTCCCCTGTATGTATCCTCCGGAGCCAAATGAAACATAATTTCCAGTAACATCGACTACATCTGAATGAACTATATATTTAGTGACTGTTAAGAAATCCACTTTCTTCGGACTCATAGTACTTTTATAACTGGGTTGTCCTCAGGTTTATCTGAAAAGCCGACGACGTTGGCGAAGCTACCTGTGGCATTGAAATAGACTTTAATATCTTTAGCCAAAGTTAGATAAACATGGTTTGTCGGCAGATGTTTTTCAAAATTAATTTTTTGCTTCAACCCGATTGCTTTATTTAACGTATCGATATTGTAGTTACCTGGACGTATTGATTTAGTCTTCTTCGGTTGGTCACCTTCTTGATATTTTATTACATTATTCGTCGATGTTATGTTATGCCATGAATTATATAGTCCACACTCTAGCAGTCTTATCTTCGTAAACTGTGTCGTGTCAATGCAAGGGTAAAAATTAACAGTAACAGGTTCACCTGTTTGCTTTCAATCCAAATGATCATCGTTGTACGTTGTATGTATATATTACTAAGTATAAATGTTCGATGAATATTATTATTACGAAGTATAAGGTTCTGCAGGAATAATATTTTTCTGTTCAAGGAGATCTTTGGTCGCAACCGCGGCAGCAGTCGCACCGCCTAATTTTGCCAATCGAATTAAATTTGGTCGACTTGGATCGCCCATATCCATCTTCAAAAATTTGCTGGAGATCATAAGATATCCCATCGCAAGTCCTGCGATTACAATTCCATCGTACATTGTGTTTACAACTGTTTTAGTATCCATGATTGCTGACTAGTATATAAAATAAAAAATAAAAATAAAAAATATGGGGAGTTAATCCATCTCATACAATGTAGAGGAGCTGGCCCCGGAGCCGCTACTGGCTCTGTTTTTTCCGCTTTCTTATTTTGGGGAGCAGCCCCTTTCCGATCTGAACTCGATCGATTAACGGGACAGGGGGTATGCCGAGCACGCCCCAATATAGCCCTAATGCAGTCAATGAAACTCCCACAATTCCTAAAACAAGATAACATTTATTATACCAGCGTGAATTATTATCACACTGTTCTTTCATTGTAGGCGGTAGGCTTATACAGTTTGTCGCTACCGCATCACTCCCCCCCCCTCCCTCCCCTTCATTGCTTTTAGTTTCTTCTCCTTGTTTTGCCTGTTCCATTCCGCTAATTTCTTCCCTGCAGCAACTCTCCCTGGATGCTTCGGCGGTAACGTCACTTTCTCTATGTTGCGCTGTGGCGTAGGGAAGGTCGTCCCTGACGGAGTCGTTTGCGGTGTGGGCTCCGTCGGCGGGGCTTCTGACGGAGTCCCTAGCGGAGCCGTTTGCTGAGTCGTCGAAGTTGAATCCATTTATTTCAGGTACTATATTAACCCGATTTTTTAAAATTTAAATGTTTACCCGTAATTAAACCGGTGGAAATTAGAGCAATCACGGCCCCCATGTGTACGCTATCCGTCCTGATAATCGTTTTATTTCACTGTTTAAAATAAAATCCTTTTTAAGATCAGTGGCATAGTTATCTCGGTCATCGATTGGAACTACTTGACTGATTGCACGGGCTCCTAGATCTATGAAACTTTGAGTGATGGTATCACTTATAAGAGAACTGTATTTCGCTTCATAGACTTTAAAGGCTCGTGTTATGATTCATCTTTCCAAGTTTCCACTTCTCTAACTGTAAACTCCTTACCACAAAATAACTTACTTTGACCACTTGCGATGACACAGAGTATTTTTTCACGTTTTGTCTCTATTATGGATCGATTATTGTCCGAAGGCACCGAAGGCGCCGAAGCCCCTTCGGAATGCGCTGCCATATTTGCCGCTGCTGATGACTTTATTAAATTCTCCATTGTTTGCAGTATGTTATCTATTCTTAGTAAAAAATAAAAAATTCGTTTAAACCTGAATCCGAATAAAGTATTAACATAGTCTGGAATGTTAGTACCCCTAACAGAACCGTACCGATAGGGATTCCGACAGGGATTCCGGGAAAATTCTCCTCCATTTAAATCTATATGTATATAGAAACACGAATAATGAGTACAGACTTATTCCCAGTTGCTTTTCAATTGAATAAGACGAGCATACCAACAGTACAGCATGCTGATACCCCCCCTTCCAAACCGGACAGGGGAATAAAACCTATTCTCATGGACTTAGAAATATATGTAACGCCGACAGATAAATTTACTTTCCACCCGCGGGATATATTTAAAGATAACGTAATCACTCATCGATCAGCTAAAGAAAGTAATGTCTGGCTGGGCGGGCCAAACATGAAATACTGGGACCAGCAACTGAATTTCGCCGTATGGTGTAGCACTACTGGTTGTGGTATATCATTCGTCCATCTCTTTGATAAGAAATTTCCGCCCCAAATACGATCATTCTGCCGTTTCCATGTATACTTTACAATACGTCGTATCCTTCACGAAATGGGCGTTGCACTTCCAGACGATACCCCCACCTTCAAAGCGGGCGACAATCCGTACAATCTCGTCCAATATGAACTTCTCTGTACAGAATTTGAAATATAAGTCCAACGAAGTCCGACTTTCGTTATCGAAAAGGTCAAAATAAGGGTCTTGGTTATGGTTATGAATATTATACTAATCGTGGGCCCGTTAGACAGCCAAAAGCGATATACAACGGTCATGACTTTTTCCTCTCCGCCGACGGAGGCGTTTTCTATACACATACCATTTTTGGAAAGAAAAAACATAAATTGTCGACAAAGACCGACCACACTACTATTTCTTTCGAAATGATGGATCGGAGGGACAATACAATAGTTTCATTCCTCTGAAGGGAGACTCAGGATTGACAAAGGCCGGTCTCGCTCGCCTGAATGAAAGCCTTGAAGCCTACGTATATTGCATACTCGGCGCACAAGCAAATATTCGTAGTACCATAGTGGGCGATACTGGCAGTGCAGAGCAAGTCCGAAAAGAATTCGGTGTTCTCCTCGAAGATGAAATTCGCAATACCGACAAAGTAATTAGTTATAGGCGATATCAAGACACAATAATGAATACTGGTGTCAAACTTGATATGGCAGTCTCACCAAATTTACTTCTCTTACCGTCTGAGATGGTCATTCTTTCGGCCCGGCGATCTCAGGTTATAATAATGAATTGCAATACGCTACAGAATCTATGTCCTTCGGGGTGAACGGTGATATAAACACGGAAGTTCGAGAAAGTGCTATACATGAGATGGAAGGGAGGGAGGATCCTGTGAAGTGGCAGGACGAGCCCGGAGAGTCACCTCACAATGACACGACTCGGTCCCCGAAGGCCCTTCGGAACGCTTCGGAACGGGCAGCAGCAGTGACCGGCGCAGACCCTATTCATGAATATGGTAAAATTGGTTTGTTATCTTTAGCAATATTCATTACATTTATGTACAGTATATAGATCCGATGTATGCAACTGTACCATTCAACATGATTATAACTGGACCGACAAATTCTGGCAAAACGGAATATGTAATGGATCTCCTCACCGGTCCGTACCTAGGAAAATTCGAATATATAGTTTTCATTTGTCCGACATTCATGAACAATAAAACGTATAATAAAAGATTCATTTTCACTGATGACAATGTGTTTGTGTTTCCAGTCGGACTCGATGCTGTGGATGATACACTAGCCTTCGTACGTAACGAATGGGTCGGTACAAACACTTTAATAGTACTCGACGACTGCGCCGCGTCCAAAGATATGAAGAAGCGCAGTGACGTTTTAGTCAAACTTGGTTTCAGCGCAAGACACGACGGACTATCTGTCTGGGTTCTGACTCAACAATATACTAGTATTAGTAAACCATTCAGGGAAAACATACAGATGTTAGTACTATTTTACACACCGAGCAAGACAGACAACAAAACTATTATAAAAGAATATGGAATGGAGTGTCAGAACGGGAGGCCACGGACCTGGCCAGACAATTGAAAAGTAGGCCATTCAGTAAACTAGTATTTCATTTACAGCATCCGTACGACATAAATTTTTCGTATAATATAGCAATTATGGAAGCTGAAGCCGAAGGTGACAACACGAAGGCACTCTTAGAGAATTATATTACAACCCGAAAACTGGTTTTGGAGGTGTACAAAAATTTATGACGCAGCACGCGCCAGCGGACTCCACGTTACTAAGAAAGAGGTACAGGACTGGTTAAAAACTCAGCTAACTTATAATCTTCATAAACCGGTCCCTCGTACTCGTGGCGCGTTCCGAAGGGGCCGGCGCGTTTTCGTAACATCGATAGACGCTCAGTGGGAAGCTGATCTCGTGGAATTCCCTTCATCATTCGCAAAAGAGAATAAAAACATTCGATACATGCTAACAGTAATCGATGTACTCAGTAAATACGCATGGGCCAGGCCGATACAGTCAAAAACGGCTGATGATACGTTACAGGCACTACAAGACGTGATTAAGAAATCCGGGAGAAGGCCCGACAAACTTCAGACAGATGAGGGGCGGGAATTTACGAACCGAAAAATGCAGGGGTGGCTCCAGGAGTCAGGCATTCACTGGTTTCACACCTACAGTGACAAAAAAGCTAGCGTTGTTGAACGTTTTAATCGGACCCTCAAGACGATGATGTGGAAATACTTTACATATAAACAGACACGTGAATGGCTTTCTATTTTACCACAACTTCTTGAGAATTACAACAACACCGTTCACGGAAGTATCAAAATGAAACCAGGGACGTAACAGAGGAGAACGATTGGCAGGCATTTTATACACTATTCGGTCCTGAGTTGGCAGCCGGGGAGTTAACCCTGAATTCAAGCCGGGAGAACGGGTCCGAATTACAAAATACAAGACCACTTTTAAGAAGGGTATTTACCAAATTGGACAGAGGAGATTTTCGTAGTTTCAAAAGTTGTGTACGCAGCTGGACTAGGAACACCACCAGTTTACAAAATAAAAGATCTGAATGGAGAGGAAATACTCGGCACTTTCTACTCCGATGAACTTCAGAGCGCACCTTCAGAACGCGACGAGCTGTACAGAGTAGAACGAATTTGAAGACGAAAAAAATTAGAGGAAAGAATATTTCTGATAAAATGGAAAGGTTATCCAGAAAGTTTCAATAGTTGGGAGCCGGAGGAAAATGTTATTAGAACTTCGTAAGTTCCTGTGCTGGTACTACGTAAGTACTTCGTAAGTTCCTGTCCATGGTACTTGTCAAGTACTACGTAAGTACTAACGTAAGTATTTACGAAAGTTATTCAATAAGTACCATGGAAAAAGTCTTAATTTCTTGAAAGCCGAAAGTGTCAGTTTACCACCCCACTTCCACCCCCCACCTGGCCAAGTATTTATCATGTACTGTCGTAAGTAATGTTCACTTACTGCATCTTTTTCGGCCGTATGTGGATGAGGTGGGGGCCCCTCGGTTCCTGAACATATTAAGTTTGCAAGATCTTCAAAACGACTTCTCATGTTACCACAGTCCGTTCTTTCGAGTCCCCCTTTTTCAGCTTTATCGATAAGTTCTGGTTGAAGTATAATGTACACAACTGACATGAGCCATAGACAAGTAACTTCAAAGTCCGGTGTTACAGAACCGTAGGGTTTCATAATGTCAAGTGCTCGTAGGTCAAACGAAGCATTATAAGCACACACAGATTCACAAGCGTTAAGAAGTTTGTGTAGGTTCTTTAGTGAGACTCGAGGTTGTTCTAGTTGTTCTTGACCAGGTGGGAAGTACGCTTTTTCAAGTTCCTCCTCCTTGAAACCGTCTATTAAAAATCCCTGGCTGCCGCCGCTCCATGCAATTCCAAAGTCAAAAGCTCGTGGATATTCTACTGGTCCGACTGTCTCGGTATCAATTGTTGGATTAAGTATATTCTTGAGAACGAGGGGGGTAAGAGCGTTCCGAATTACCAAACATGAAGCCTGTAGTCGTGGCAAATTTCTAAGAAAGTCTGTTTGAACTTGTTGTGAATCTCTTCTAGTTCTTTTAAGGCGGTTATTTCATATTGTCTGGCTCGAGTCAACACATTCCGTCTGCAATAATCCCAAGGCATATCTTTGAATATGATAATGAAACTGGGTAAATGGTCAATGCTCTAGAAACAATCTTTTTTTCTTCCCACTCCGTGGAAACGCCCCGGATTCGAGAAAAAGTCAGATGTTGAATTATGGAAGAGTCACAAATAATGTATTGTTCCTCCCTCCTCCTCCCAGCCCGACATTGTAAACTAAGAGTATGTTCTATAAACTGATTCTGAAAATCGGCAATCGAAACGTGGCGCCCATTATAAAAGTCGGCAATGTTGCTGGAAAAACTAGTGTCAAATTCTGGTACGTGATACGGATCCAAATTTATTGCATCGTAACTCTTACCACTTCCAGTTGGTCCATTTATGAATATGTATGACATTTTGGGGATACTATATCATAGAAAAAATTTTTTTAAATTATTTTTATTAAGATATATACGATAAGACAATGACAATCCTTTCTATTTCAGATGCAATAAAAATACTTGAAACCGGAGAAAACATCAAAATTGATGATGGAGGCAAATTAGTATTTGATGAATATGTAGATCCTTTCATATACGTAGACAGTGAGCTAGAAGTAGTTTTCAACATCGGACCTAAATATGGTTCGGGAGGAGATCCAGCTACATGTGATGGGTGTGTGTCCGTTGGCAACCGAGTCTTCAAAAGTTTACTGATTTAATAATATTCCGTACCCTAGGTGAAAGTTTCGATGCATCTACTGCTAAAAGTTATGCTCTAAGCCTGGCCGCTCACTCCAAGAATACTATCGGAACCGTCACCGAAGGGAATCCTATCGGAACGACCTGCAGATTTTACAATCCATCTAAAGTGTATCAGAAGCGAGGGAGCGGGGCGCAGCCAGTTGCGTATTTTAAATTTCAGTTAAAAGAGGGAGAAACACTTCCAATTTCGCTACATGTATTGATATGGTTCAAGAAATTGACTGTGCTTTTAAAGCAGTGAGCCCATTGCCAGTCCGAGAAAATCCTGCTATTGTACCTCGTAATATCAGGAAAGGTAGTAAGATAGAATTCTTAGCATTTAACCGCGATTAAGTAAGCGTGCTCTTTCTTTCACTGTTGAGAGATTAATATTTTGTGCTGCACCTAATAAACCAGAAATTCAAGATGCGGAAGAACTAGTCGACTTAGAAAGATTAGGCGAGATATATAAACAAATAAATGCTGCCAAAAAATATTATAGTGGATTTTGATGAATTAGAATAGATATTTCTTTTAAGAAATTTTTTATGATATATATAGGACAGTACAATGGATCCAATCGTGAATGAATATAAGATAAACCAATTGGTCGATATACTTGACCTCGATTTAAATAGAGGGCTAGACACTCAGAATTATCTGTATACCATGACTCACACAGATTTAACAGATTCTTCAGGTAAAGGTTTTACTCTAGAAAATCCCTTCGGTAAAAAACCATGGATAGATTTCAATGATCTTAGAGAAGAATTGGTGAAGAAATGGGAGAAGGTGCCGCCGCAGTTTATTCCAAGGAGACTTACTGTGCATTACAGCATAAAAAAACGTCGCTTACGGAGGACATTCAAAGGTGTAGTTATAGAAAAAGATTTTTCCTCCGAAGTCAAGCGAGTCGAGGATATCGCGCAGATTGATATTGAAGGTATGGCCAAAGAAAGAAAGATGTACCGTGTTTTTACAGAAATGGAAGTCAAATTTTCAAATCCAAAAGATCAAAGTGTGCAAAATCGTACACACTATGTTAACTATAAGGAGGGTATATACACAAAAGATAAGGGAGGGGCGGCAGTGAAAGAACAATTAGTAAAAGACTACAAAGAATGGCTTGATAAAACTGAAGCTGTTGAGGGTTCTGGTCTAGTTCTCGAGGAGATACTTAATTTTAAAGTAAGACTGGTAGAATTACTACTTGGGGCTGGCCCCGCCCCCAACTGCCGGAATGGTTGAAAAATAAGAAATGTGTGAGCGATCTGGTCCTACTCAGAGGCGCCGAGGACTGCTTCCAGTATGCTGTCGTAGCAAGTTTAAAGTTAGCCGACCCCGAGTTTCGTAAAAGAAGGCTGGTAATACCAGAAAAAATTGGAATACGTACTCTCCATTTATAGCCGATTACTGTTGGGAAGGTATTCCCTTTCCTACACCCGCCGATCTGACTGTGTTCAGGCGCTTCGAGCAGCAAAATCCAGGCATCAGACTCAAAGTATTTCAGATCTACGAGTCCGATCCCGATCCGTCCGGTATAACTGTGTTTTATAGTAGCGTAGCTCCTAACAGAACCCGTCCCGGAACCGTCCAGACAGCGAAAATTTTACTAATAGTCGGTGAAGACGGCGGGGACCACTTCGTACCAATTACTGCGGAAAATCGCCTTCGTAATTCTAATAAAAATCGTAAGAATGTGCACAGACGGAAGTGTATTTGCCTGGTTTGTGGAAAAGGATTTGCGTCAACAGGAGAGTTGGAAGAACATGAGAATTATTGTGGAACAGACACTGCCCAGCCAGTTTTTCCTAAGGAAGTATGTCAATTTGAAGGACATCGGAAGAAGGTGGTGTCCCCCTACGTCGTCTACGCAGATACTGAAGCAATTATTGAGCGGGGCACTGGCCGACACATTCCAATTTGTCTTTCGTATGTTATGGTGGAACGGTGGGGCGAAGGGCGACCACCCACTGTTTATGGTAAAAGAACATTCACCGGGCTCTCCTGTGTTACAGAATTTCTAAAGGATATGAAAGAACGGGCTGAGGATTATTCGAAATCGTATTATTGGAAAATAAAAACGATGGGGGATCCTTCTAATTACGGCAATCCAGTCTGTATTGCATGTGGAGAGCCGGCAGGATACCAAACGGTGATGATACTTTTTATTGTGAAAAGTGCCGTCCGTCGAGAACCATTCCTATCTACTTTCACAACCTCAAGGGATACGATGGTTCTTTTATTTTGAAAGAATTACATGAAATCGACGCCGGAGGGGGACCAGAGCCTAAAATCATAGCTAAGACGGGCAATGGTGGAATTATGGGTCTCTCGAAAACATTTATTTTCAGCCTCAATTGTTGTCGGTGGAGGGAGAGGGAGATAAAGAAACGTTCTTTTCTATAAAGTTTATGGATAGTGCTCAAGTTGATGTCTGGGTCGCTCGCTAAGTTGGCAAAAACTGTGCCGGACCACGGATGGACGGCAGTACCACTTACGTACCCGGACATTCAAAGAGCGAAAGTTTCTTCCCCTACGAATATTTAGATTCTCCAGAGCGATTGGAAGAAGAGGAGCTACCACCGAGGGGCAAATTTTATAGCGAATTGACGGAAGAGGGGATTTCAGAATCTGATTATGAGCATGCATTGAAGGTGTGGGATGAAGTGGGATGTAAGACGATTAAAGATTATATGGAATTCTATTGTGAGACGGACGTTCTCCTTCTTGCAAATATATTCGAAAATTTCCGCGACACATGTTTAATAGCATATAAGTTAGATCCAGCCCATTACATGTCGGCGCCCGGCTTGACATGGGATGCTATGTTACTTTATACGGGTAATAAATTTGAGCTCATTCAAGATGCTGAGCAGATGAATTTCATTCAAAGGGGAATTCGAGGCGGTATCAGCCAGTGTAATATTCATTATTTACAGACAAATCATCCAGCTTACGTTGACGGAGCTGGCGGGAACTGGATCCGGAGAAACCGTTAACCGAAATAAAATATCTCGATGCTAATAATCTTTACGGATGGGCAATGAGTCAGGATATGCCCACGGGCGGACTTCATTGGATGACGAAGGAAGAATTGTTAGAATGGTCTGCTCAGAATGACGGAGCAGGATTTGATTGGGGACCCGACGCCACCTTTCCACCAAGTTTTCTAGAAGTAGACTTAGAATATCCGGTCGAATTACATGAAGAACATTCGGATTTACCATTAGCGCCGCATCACTATGAATTTCCGAGGCAGGGCGGTCGACTGATTACAAGTGTGATGGATAGAGAGTCCTATGTCTTACACTACAAGTTGCTGGAATTCTATCTTCGGATGGGAATGAGATTGAAAAAGATTTATCGGGTGCTTGCTTTCGATGAGGCTCCATGTCTCGCGAAATATATTGACTTTAACACTAAAATGAGGACAAAGGGGAGGACAGATTTCGAAAAGAATTTCTATAAGCTGATGAATAATGCAATGTTCGGTAAGACAATAGAAGATGTTCGAAAGTACAGAGACTTTAAATTTGTTTCGGACCGCGGTTCCGGCCGTAAAAAGATTCAGAAGTATAATCCAAAGATGAAACATATAACTTTCATAACTTCCGAAGAGGATGGTGATTCCTGCGACAGTGCCCTACTGGAACTGAAAACGGATGAGCATAGATATGTAAAACCAGTTTTCATCGGCGCCGCAGTACTGGAACTTTCTAAGCTGCTTATGTATGAGACGCATTACAATTACTTTCGAGCCCAGTTCCCTGGAATACGATTAGCCTACATGGATACTGACAGTTTTGTTTACAGTGTACCAATACCTCCCCGGACGTAACTTTCAATGATATAGTCCGAGAAGATGTGGAAAAGAATGGTGAGAAGTCTATATATGATACTAGTGGGATGAGTGGACCCAACTTTCCGAAGATTAATAAAAAAGTGATAGGTAAATTTAAAGATGAGTTGAATGGTGAACCTATTCTTGATTTTGTTGGCATACGCTCGAAAGTGTATGCTTTTCGAACTCCAACTTCGGAGACGAAAAAAAATAAAGGGTGAAAGATGTTTGTGTTAGAAAACATTTGAACTTTGAAGATTATAAAGATCTGTTTGAAACTGGGAAGGAGCCCGAGCCGGCACAGTTTGTACAGTTTGTACGGAAAAAGGCTGGAGAAATCCGTAGTGAAAAGCGTAGTAAAATCATGATGGCACCAAATGATATCAAACGTGTGCAGTTATATAATCCAGACACGGGCGAATGGCTGGCAGAAACATGGCCGATAGGACGGACGACGGGTCATGGTTAAAATTGTAAAGACTTTAATCTACTATTTTCAATAGAGACCAGGGCATCACTGATAACATAAATGTGGGCAAATATATTATCATTGTGAGCGTCATCGCCAACCCACGCGGTATCTTTCTTCAGGATCTCAAGTTGAATTCCGTCCTTTGTGTTCATTACTTTTAAACCATTTCCATGAAACTCAATATCTTTAAAGCTACGCAGATCGATAAACAGACAGAATTTATTCTTCAAATAATCGGCCTCATCTATATCAATTTCACACCAATCTTTATCTTCAGCAAAATACCGTCGCACCTCTCGCCAAAATTGTCTTGGTATCATCTTCTGAGCGTACACTTTATTTGCAATGCCTTCAATCATTACAGACACAGATTCAATGGAGGGGTAAAGAAAAGTTCACTGTTCAGTTCTGACTGATTCTGATTTTTAGTGAAGAGTATAGCGATACCTCTAATGCTACGTCGTGGTACATTTATATTTTCATTGATAACCGTGTCCGATTCTTTGAATGGGATTGTTCTAAAATAATGTATATGCTCGTAAAGGTAACTTTTTCCACCGTTGTAATAACCAGCAGTTGACCTCGCGAGATCGAGGTCAGAAATTGTCTCGTATTCCATTTGAATGTTTTTAATTTATAATTGGTTGTAATCAGTTTATTACTGACAATTAATTGGGGGGCGGGTGCCAACGTAATTTCCCATTCAATATGACTCCCTAACGCTTTTGGATATGCAACTCCATGACCTGTCACGAGGGGATGAGTGAGACGAATAGCATATTTTGTTTTATATGTGTCGAAAAGTAAATTATCACCCACGACGGCGGCATCTGCATCGGCCGCGCCACTTCTCAATTTTCTTAGATTTTCGTTCTGAATTCCGTACAGTGTCATGTTCGATCTCTCCTTTTATGTTTGAAGAGATCACGATAGCATTCAATGAGGTTATATTTACTCAAATCGGAAAGTGCCTGGCCCTCAAATGTGAGTTTCATACGCTCCACCAAATTTTTTGCAACATTTTGTACTACACGGGTAGTTCCACCTCCCATTACTTCGAGATCAAAACCAGGTCGAAAGTATCTGGAACTAAGAGTACTCCGCTTTCTAACTTCGGACATCGTATGATAAGTGTCTGGCCTGGATCTGCCTCACTTGGATTATGAGCAATCACATGATGAGTTCTTTCTGACTTCGTTCCATTCGGTATTCGGTTGGTGAAAGTCGGTGATAATGTTCTATCGTACCCCATTTTCGTGTAATGTATATAGTAGAAGAAAAAAAGAAAATTAATCACATCTTAAGTTTCACTTCGGTATATAAATTACTTAGAAGAAAAAAATTCAAATCACATCTTTACATAAATATTTCCGTCTGCTTGAAAGATAAATCGATTACCTGTGTCGCGAATCAATCGAAGAACCCAATATTCTTGGAGATGATGAGCCTCTTGGTCATCCTCAGTATCCTGGAATACAGCTATGAATTCTAGTCGCTTAAAGAAGTTAGTCTTTTGACATTCCTTCACGAAAGCTAATATGTTATGATATAGATTATCATCTTTGAGTCGGACACCTGGATTTGCTCGAAGGATATGTCGATTTACCCGCCGGAGTTTGCACCATTCCAATTCGACAGAGAAACCAAACAGGTCTTTATTTTTAGAAAGAAACTTTGCAATATTCTTTTCACCAAACATGTTGATGCCATATTAATACATAATTTTATTTATAATGACTAATGTTAAACCAGTTAAAAATATCCATAGCTGTTCTCCAACAAATCAACAACCGATCCTGCTGTTTTTAATAGAAAACTGACAAGGGAGCCGATTAAACCTGGTATTGCAGCAGCACTTTTTGCGGCCAATGTTTTTAACCATTCACCAAATTGCTTACAATTTCTTTCGCTTTGTATATACTTTGGGTGGACCTGAACCAGACCCGCCAGTTCCTGCTCCTCCTCCTTTAGTCACAGCCAGGGCAATTGTTGATATTGCCATTCCAAGGGTAGTCAGTATTGCAGCGATTGTTATACCATTTCGTTTAAATAACTCAGTCAGCTTCAGCCTGAGTGACAATTCTGGATCGGAAATTACATCACGAAGAGACCTAGTCGTAGCCAGACTTTCACGTGCCCCACTGATCTTACCATGTTCATATTCAATTCGATTGTCAACTTTAGCTTCTCTTGTTATGAGTTCAGCTAGTAGTTTCTCGGCTTTTTCTTTTGCTTGGGTGTGTTCTTCAGGAATTTCCTTTAACTGTTTTTCAACTTCTCTTTTCTCTAGCCTTATTTTAACTTTTTCGTTGTTAAGCTCGCCAAGACGCATATTCGCAATCCTTAATTCATCATTAATAGCTATATATTCGGGTTTAGATTGTTCCATTGTTCGATTTTATTTTCAAAAGCTTGTATTTTATCTGCATTACCAGAAGCATCTTGTCGTAACTCTGTCAGTTCATCTTTGTATATACCCATGTCTTCTGGTGTCATCTTCTCAGCCGGTATTTTATCAGCTATCACATCTTTAGAATGCATTCACGACTCACATTTTCGGGCTCTGCGCTAGAGCGGCCCCTAATACTTCTCTCATAAATTCATGTCCTCCTTTTTCTCTCATTAATGTGGACAGCTTATAAAATCCACCTCCTCTATCTTTAGACAGCTTGAGGTTTTTATAATACAGCTTTCCATCCCTAACCTCAGATTCCGTAGCCAATACATTTAGTGCATCCGGATCAGTAATTTTATTATAGTCTAAGAATTGTCTAACCTTATATATTTTGCTTCCTACTCTAAGTTCATCCAAACGACCCACCTGCGGCTATCGCGTGAGCCAGCCTGGGAAGGACCGGCTTCTGCAAAGGTATCATCATCATAGGAAAAAGTTGTTTCAGCAGTAGCATCATCATCGTCATTTACATTTGCATCATTGATATCCTGGAGTGCTATATTTCTTCTCCTCCTTCTGCCATATTGTATTTCTATATTACTACAATTATTTTTTATCCCCCCTTACATATACAGTAAAAAGAAATGCACATCTCAGTTGTTGAAAGCGTTGAACAATTGGCTGATTATATAGAAAGAACAAGTGCTGCATATCGACGAAGTTACAAATTGATGGGTCGAATTGATATGGCTCTTAATATTACTAAAGGAATTCTTGTAAGCTCTGCTGTAATAGCAGCAATTCCAACAGTTCCGGTACTGTTAGCCTTAACTCCTATACCTGGCGTTGTTATTGATGTAATACAAGGAAAAACGGTGTATCAAAGAGGCGAGAGAAATATAAACATTATTATGTTCAATATAAACAGCTGCTTACACAAATACAAGAAAAAGGCGCAACCCTTCGGAACGAGGAGGCTCCGGAGTCAGAACTTATTCAGAACATATTTCATCAGGCGCTAGAAATACAAAAACAAGAAGGATTTAGTCCGCCGCTGGAGCGATATCTACGATATTATGGATTGAATGGATATGAAAGTTAGTTCGTACCGATAGGAACTTCGTGTTCAACATCAGCTAGACTCCGCGACCGGTCGGCCGGACTGACAACGGGGCTCCTTTATATAGGCTAGTTTGATGATGATGACTCACACGGAATTTCCCGTACATGTATAAACATGCTCAGAAGGGAATTTCCCGCTTAGTTCAGGCTGCGCCAAACCCTGTTGCGCATGCGTGAGTTCGTATATAGGTCAGGGTCACACTTTAGTTACATGGATGGTTAAATTTTCCTTCGCTTCTTTAGATACATGATAAAATGGGTGTAAAATTCTTATTTTGTCCTGGATGTCAATATTCCTTCCTACTCTGCATGCTATATTTTTATCCTGTCTAAACAAGAACCTTATCAGACAGAAAACATTCACAGAAAATATGCATTCCCGAATACGGGGGGAATGGTGCGAGCCAGGATGAGGAATTTTCTGTTGGCAAACGTTCCTGTTTCAATTTAAAGTATAATGTTTCCATTATGAATTTTCTGCACTTAGGGCGCATTCGTTATTTACGGGGAGGGGGGTCGGGGGAAAATCGGGGGGGGGGGGGTGACTTTTACAAAACCGCTTTTCAGGGGGGGTCAAATTTTACAATCAATGATTGAAGGGGGGGGTCAAATTTTACAAAGGTTTGTGTTGAGTTATGGAAAACAAAATTGACTTTGGAATTTCACCGAAATGTTGCTTGTGTAACCGATGTTTCGAGACGGCAGAATAATAACCGACCGAAGCTCAGCCAAATTTATTTCTCTAGCAGGGCCAACAAGTCCGAGACTGGCATTAACCTCTCTAGAGCAGCAACAGAGCATGTAGCCCTGAGTACAGGTCTGTGTGTTCCTGGCGTATACGGCCTCCACCACGCTGCCCTGCAACGGTCTGTGGAGATAACTGGGTCTCTGCAGCGAGATTCAAAATGGGGATCGCCATGGGTAAACAACTTGTCGAGTATGTTATGTTCAGAAAATGAGCGGTTTTGGACGTTAGGAGAAGTCAATCGCATCTTTTCTGGGATTGGTTAGGAGGTAAAGGTAGGCAGGGAAAGGATTTTGCCCCAATAGAGCAGAATTTCGGCCAAAAAGACCGTTTAGTCTTCATTGCGGTCCAGATCCAGGCCGCAGAGACCTCAAGTCTGTTCAAAGACCATTGCAGGGCTGTGGTAGAGGCCATATAATGCTGGGAACACACGTGCACACACCTGTACGCAGGGCTACACAGCATGGGGCATGAAAAATTGCCAAATGCCAATGAGGGCACACAGTCCATGTAGCCGACAATGAGATGCAAATGATATGCGGTCAAGGTCTCCTCAACTAACTTTCAGCTGGTTCTTCACTTTCTACTATTTTTTTAGTATTTTTTACAAAGGCACAGACTTATTCTACCTGCAACTTAAAACTGATAGTGATTTTGTAGCTCATTCTTTACTATTTTTCATAGTTTTTGATAGCCGGTAACACACACTTCGTGTTCGTGTCGGCTACATGGACGATCTGCCGAAATGAGGAACCAACACACAGTCATATAATGTAACAAACAACTTCTGTATATATTGTGTCAAATATCGGGGTCTACATATAAAATAGTAAAACCGTACCCAAAACTATAAATATTACTCCATGGTAACAGTAACCGTACTGATCGACCTCCCGACGGCAGGAGTCGAACACACTTTCAGAACAAAACTCTGTTCAAACCCTTTCTAAATGCTTAACAATTTCTATGGAAAACTTAACGGTACCGCAGAGGTACCTCAGACTTGACGACGCGGCTGGGAAACACAAATAGTTCACACGCGACTTTAACTAATGTTCGATGATGAGCACAATTGTAAGTCCCGTGTAATGTCTGCACATGAAAGTCGGCGACAACACACGCAATTCACTGCTAAGCAGCGTCCAGTTCAGCTACCACGGGAGCAGCCATCTTAGATCTTTTGTTTACTTCCGGTCGGGACATGCCGAACTAATCTGAAGTCTTACTCTGCTAACTCCGCGCATCGACAAAAGTTCAGTGGAACAATCATAAATAATGTTCTCATGACAATCTCAGACATCTGACTGAACTCATAAACGGAATAAAGTTCACAGTTAACACACAATTTGCTGCAGAAAGATCAGCTTTCAACTTGTGGTGATATTATCATCTTAGCAGTGCGTATATTGCAAATATACGGCACGGCTTTCACTTGTGTGAGCAATGTTCGTTCCATCGACTAAAGTAGAGCATGGCGTAGGGTTTAAATAAACTGTCCGATCCGCACAAAATTCGATCTCTGCCACTCCCGGTTTCTTTACATATCTGCTGACTTGAGTAAGACTCAAAATAGAGAAATATCTGACTTAAAAAGCACACGCTGACACTCAAACCTTCCAGTGCCAGTGCAGCATGCAACGTAAAACACTCTCTGGAAAGTTCCCGTCTTGGACTCCCTAGGTATACAGTGATAACACACAAGAACTCCCAGGCAAAATAGAAAATACACAGGTCCTCCATACATAATCTATGAGAAGCTATGAATAATTTCTTTTAAATACAAAACTAGCTAAATCTGTGTATTATTTTATAGATTCTTGATTATTGATATTAATGTACTTGATAAGACTAGGGTAGTTACCAGTGCATGTGTGAGCAAGAAATATGATTTTGGAATTTCACCGAATTGTTAATTCACTATCTTGTCAGAGGAAACTATGAATAATTTTTTTCCATAACATAACTAGTTAAATCTGTGTATTTATGTACGCTTGATTATTGATATTAATTTACTTGATTAGACTAGGGTGGTAACAAGTGGATGTTTGTGCAAGAAATTTGATTTTGGAATGTCACCGAAATGTTGATTCACTATCTTGTATATATGGAAACTATGAATAATTTTTTTCCAATATAAAACTAGGTAAATCTGTGTATTTATGTACTCTTGATTATTGATATTAGTGTACTTGATTAGACTAGAGCGATTACAAGTTCATGTGTGTGCAAAAAATTTGATTTTGGGATTTCACCAAAAATGTTGATTCTCTAGTATGTGAGGAAACTTTTTCAGCCCGGGGCCACAGGGTGCGAAGGGTTAATGAATCAAATCTGATGATTTTTTTTTCATGGGGAGGGGGTCACATTTTACAATTATTGAATTGAGGGGGGTCAAATTTTAGAAATTTGATTTGGAGGGGGTCGCTTTTTACGTTTCATTTGTCGCTCAAATTCCACCGGCCCCCTCCCCGTAAATAACAAATGCACTTACTAAGGAAAGTTTACATGTAATCTTCCGCAGCATATGATTTTGAGTATATAATAGCATTTACCGGCTTTAACAGCTGCTTCACACAATCCTTCGAAGACGACATTCTCGTGGCCACCGATGACAGATATTACAATTTTAGGTTTTGGGATTCTCCATATATCTACGAGCAGTTCCCAGATGATTTCAACGTCTGTGTGTTCGTCCAAGCGGATGTACTGTAAAAGCCGAGACGACGGAAGTATATTAATGTTGCGACGTACACTTTCTAATTTGTTTTTTTACGGCTACAGAGGTAACAAACAACAATACTGCTATTATGCGCAATCTAAAAGTGTTATTATATTCGTCTCATTACTGTTCAATGTCAGACATGGTCGATTGTCTTACCCTTTTTCAAACGGAGAAAGATTACCACTCACAAATTAGAGGGCGCTGTGTTCTGCAATCTACGGAAGCAGATTTTCGTAACGCTCCGAATTATCGTTTTTTTCCTACCCAACCAGGGTGAGTTTGCGCCAAATCTTATTCATCCGTTACTATAACGCTCCAAGAGCAACCTTTTGGTAACACAGAGATCGTTTTGATCATATTGGAAGCAGAAATCGTTATTTTTGTACCAGTCAACTCAACATGGCCATGGAGAGTCGAGACAAAGCCTTGTACGCACAGGTGGTTGCCAATACACAGAATACCAAAGGCAAAGAAGACAAATGCCAAGTCCTGCCGATCTTTCTCAAACAATCAGACGTTACCAAGAGAAAGTGATCACTGGCTACAAGGGGAAGAGGTCCTAGCAGCCATCGCCGAAGTTGTCACGATTGACAGCCTTGGAGGTTTGCAACGTATACGGGGCCTATGGCGGATATATCTGAATGACGAAGCCGATAGAACAATATTGCTTCAACACGGGCTAGCACTTCGGGGTAAGTCTGTTACGCTATGGGGAAGAAACCCATTTCGTAAGGAATTGCATGAAGACTGGTTAAGATTGACCATCAAAGATTTGCCTTTATCGCTTGATGATAGCGCGATCACTGCCACTCTTACCAACATGGGTCTCAAGTTAAAAACATACATTACTCGTCTGAAGTGGAGGTTCGGTGGCAAACTGACTAACATCTTGAATG
This sequence comes from Ptychodera flava, assembly GCF_041260155.1. Taxonomy (NCBI): domain Eukaryota; kingdom Metazoa; phylum Hemichordata; class Enteropneusta; family Ptychoderidae; genus Ptychodera; species Ptychodera flava. The sequence goes on from NW_027248364.1 coordinate 1,140,028, forward strand.
GAGATCGCTCTGTTTTTGTTGAGAAGCCGAAATCACCATTACCAACTTTCGTCCAAATCGGAACTTTCTCGGCTAAGATTGTATGTAGACAACCCACGGCGAGCTATCAACAACGCTGTGGTAAATGTCTTTGTGAAGGACATACCAGCTCTACTTGCACAAAACCAGTGAAGTGCAGAAAATGTTCGCGAGATGGTCACCTTGCAAGAGACTGCCAAGCGAACAGGAAAGTCGCAGCCGATGATCTTTTGACCAGGCAACCTCAAAAACAGGTAGATGACGGGTCGGCAGAGGCAGAGAAAGAGGCAGAGAAAGAGAAAACTACAACTACAAAAACTGTAACTCAGAAATCATCCGATGGAAAGGCACAAAGTTCCATACTTGCTTTTCTACGGGAAAGCAAAGAAAATCAGTCGGAAATAGCTACATCACTGGAAAATCAACAAAACGATCAAGGCGAGACAGATATCGATGACGGAGACGCAACAGACGTCAGCGGGGAAGATGAGCGATACAACACGTCAAGAGAAGAAGTCTCAGAATTATCGGCAGAATCGCCGCGGTTAATCACATCAACAGCGGTGAAGACAACAGACAAGAAGAAGAAACGGAAAAGACGACGAAAGTTACGATACTAATGAATAACTGTTTTAACTTTATTACCCTGAACGTCAGGGGTTTCAACGAAAAAAGTAAGCGACAGCATATTATTCGTTGGCTGAAATTCCAGAAGGCAGATATTGTGGTTCTGCAAGAAGTTCACGGATTGAAAAAAGACACTGAAAAGTGGGAAAAAGAATGGGGCGGTAAAATCTTCTTTTCCGAAGGGGACAATTACAGCAGAGGCACAGCAATATTGATCCATCGTAATTTACATTTAGACATTGACACCGTGTTGAACGACAGCAGTGGCCGCATTATCATAATAAACGGCAATCGCAACGGTTTCAAATGTCAATCTGTGGTATTTATGCCCTAATGACATGAAACAAAGAAGAGAATTCTTTGTCAAACTCAATGATTACGTCAACGATAACTGTTTGCATGAGAATATAATTTTGGCAGGTGTTTCAACTGTGCGTTGGACAAATCCATGGATAGAGAATCAACGACACGCCAATCAAATGACAGCTCTACAGTTATTCTACGGAAATTTATTCAACGATTTCAAATGTGCGACGTTTGGAGAAAGTCACACCCGGCAAAACGCCAATTCACGTGGCGCAGACTCGCACCATCGCCAGTTCACAGCCGCCTGGACTACGTTTTCCTTTCAAAACACCTTATCCATCAAGTCATAAAGAGTGACATCAGACCTGCCGTCCAGACAGACCATATGGCTGTGTTCATGAAAATTCGGTCAAGTACTGATAAGCGGGGGCCCGGAACGTGGAAATTTAACAATAAACTGTTAGAAAATGATGAATTCGTGGCAAATGTAAGAGAAATCATACAGAACTGCAGGGGTAAGAACTTTAGCAGCAACCAAATAAAGTGGGACTATTTAAAGGGTGAGGTGAAAGAATATGCTGTTGAATTTACAAAGAACGCGACAAAGAGATGCAACAAAGAAGTACCAAACCTTGAAAAGCAGCTAGAAGAATATAAAAAATTAATGATAAACAACCCATCGGATGAAAACATACAGAGATACAGTGAAACAAAGCAACGGCTGGAGAAATTATATACACTACTATCGGAAGGCGCACAAATAAGATCACGAGCAGCGTGGATAGAAAAGGGAGAAAGAAGTACGACATACTTTTTAAGCTTGGAGAAACGCAATGCCGCGAAGAAAGAAATCAGAGAATTGGTAACAAGAGAGGGAAAAAGAGTGTCAGATACAGAAGGAATTCTTCGTGAACAACGGGACTTTTACAGGGAACTCTACCAACAAAAGCAAAATGAACTGACACTAGATACGTTTCTGGCGGACACGATATATCACAACTATCAGATTCACAACAAGAACTGTGCGAGGGACTTCTTACGGAACATGAATGTTTCAATGCCCTAAAAAGTATGCCAGGGAACAAGTCTCCAGGTTGCGATGGACTTACAGTCGAATTTTATCGTTTCTTTTGGAAAGACATAAAATCTTTTGTTATTTCGTCATTGAATGAAGCCTTTACTACTGGGGAGCTTTCAACCCTACAAAAGCGTGGTATGATATCACTTTTGTTTAAAAAAGGTGACGAAAGTGATTTAAATAATTGGAGGCCTGTGTCTTTGTTGAATCATGATTATAAGATTGCCACGAAAGTATTGTCAAATAGGCTGAAACGGGTTTTACCCTTTCTTATTGGTCGAGACCAAACGGGTTACATGAAAGGTCGTTTCATTGGCGAAAATATTCGTCTTATCTCCGATGTCTTACAATTTACGAAAAAGAAAATACAGACGGTGCTATTTTGTTCATTGATTATGAAAAAGCCTTCGATAGTGTGAATTGGAATTTTATGTTCGATGTTCTGAAGCGCTTTAATTTTGGTGCTAATTTTCTTCAGTGGGTTAAAGTATTGTATAAACAATATTTCGAGCTGCATTAGTTATAAGGGATGGTGTTCTGATTATTTTTCACTTCAGAGGGGAGTTCGACAGGGATGTTCCCTGTCAGCTCTATATTTCTACTTGTCATTGAAATTCTTGCATGTAAGGTGAGACAACACAAACATATTTCTGGCATTTCTGTTACGAATAATAACTCTGCGAAAATTTCATTACTTGCTGATGATACTACTGTCTTTGTTAAAGATAAGAATTCTGTTAAAACTGTTCTACAGATTATGGATAGCTTTTATAAGTGTAGTGGATTAAAAATGAGTAGTAAGAAGTCAAAAGCATTGTGGGTGGGGAAAAGCAGAAACCGTACTGATAAAGTTGACGGCATTGTGTGGACAAATGAGCCAGTGAAAACTCTTGGTGTCTATTTTGGGGATGATGTTGATAAATGCAAAGAATTGAATTGGGCCAATAAGATTGATAAGTTGGAAAAAATTTTAAATGTTTGGAGAAGAAGAAATTTAACATTCTATGGGAGAACAGTTATTGTAAAAGTCTTTGGCATCTCACAGATCATGTTTTTAGCTTCTGTAATCGGGATACCCAATGATATAACAGTCTGTAGTTGAAAAACTTGTCGATGGTTTTGTCAAGAAAAAACGCCAATTAAGCAGGCAGTGCTTGAAAGAGATTATTACAAGGGCGGTGTTAAGTGTCTTAACATCGACAAACAGATTCGTGCCATCAATGCAATTTGGGTGAAAAGGCTGGTTTCGGGTAAAGACAGCACTTGGGCTGCCATACCATGGCATTACTTCAAAATCGATGAGTCATGTGATCTACTTCAACAAAATCTGTGTTGGAATTCATTGCCAAAACAAGTTTTATCATTACTTCTGTTTTTTACGTCAATATTTTGAATGCTTGGTACACAGCAAGCGACAACACTAATTTAAACAGACATGTAACACAAAAATGGTGTAAGAAATATCACATTTTTTACAAGTCGCCGATTGGCGATAATTCACAATACGGGCTTTGGACAGAAGGGCAATTTATTCCACTGGAAAAACTTACTTGTAAGATCATTTACTGTACCCTCTTACAAAATCAACGTTTAGATGCTGATAACGCTAATAAGCTTGATAAATGGTATACTTCACTTGGTGCAAACCATTTAAAATCAAAGTCTACAATCAGGCAATCTGGGAAAATATTTACTCGTGCACAAAAGAAACAAAATTGAGAGAATTTCAGTGGAAATTGCTGCACCGGTTATTACCATGTAATAAATATTTGTTTTATTGGAAGAAAATTGATTCCATGAACTGTCACCTTTGTCAGGTACCAGAATCTTTAGAACACAAATACCTGGATTGTCAGATTGCTAAAAATCTCTGGAGGAGAATTACAGGGACTATTTGTAATTATTTGAATAGAAATGTAACTTTATCCAATACTGACATTATTTTAATTGTAACACAAAAAAATTTGTTGGCAAAAAGTTTGATGGCGAAGTCATCAAAGTGTTGATTTTGCTTGGAAAATGGTCAATTCATAAATTTTGGCTCGGTGACAAGAGTGTACCCTTAAATGTACTGTTCCGACACGAGTGTGTTATGAGATGTAAAGTGGAGAAAGTTTCACGAAGAGATGAATTCTTAGAAGCTTTTGAAAAAATAATAGATTTTATTTAATTTATTTGTATTTCTTGCAAGTATAGGAGTTGTTGTATAACATGACCGATGTGAACTTCCTGACAATTTTAAATAAAAGATAAAAAAAAAAAAAAAAAAAAGATTACCACTCACTGATTTCACTCTATACCATTCTCACTGAGCATATGCAAAATCTTTTAATTACAATGCATATATAAACCCATAAAACAAAGATAAGCAAAACATTTGATTTGCAATTATATATACATTTTGCAGTTAACCCATTTTCATATGAATATCAACCTGCACGAATGAGTTAAACCCTGATAACCTTTCCACAAATGTGATTTATTTGGTAAATAACTGTTACTTTAAAACTTTAAATTGCATCAAGAAACTGTAAGGGAAACAGTATCTGAAAAAGAAATTTGTACCCTTGGTGTCTGTTCACTTCTTTTTACGACACAATATGATTAATATTATCATGACGCGTTATAGAAGATAACTTGAGCTTTATTTTCAAATATTATAATTCACAACCATAGCCCCAAGATTCACAAAGACCTGTAGGCCTCTCTGTGTGAGCACATTAAAGGATTTAAACTTGACTTGATATATTTGAACGTAATTACTTACCGGAGCCGTTTTGTTTGTAGTCAGGCCGAAACCGTCAAATTTAATCTCGCCAAACGAGTCCGCATCTTGCTGAATTGCACCAAATTTTCTTTGTTTGATATTCTTTGTCTTGATATAGTTTATGAACTCTTCTTTCTTTGATTTTAGCAATAAAAGAAGTAAGAGTGAATGTTTGACAAATAAAGTTTGTTAGTTTTAGTCCGAATATATTACTTCCATGTATCAGCACGTGCGTTTTACAACGGAGAAAATTAACACAAAAATCTCTTTAAAATATTCTTCTAACATCCACATACAGAAATTGTTAAATATTGCTGTCATTAGCATGTAATTTTGCCCTGCGTTGAATTGCTACGATTTTATCGGTAATGAATTTGCAATAATTAAGCAATAATGCACCCCCAGTCCATAATAGTCGAAAGCAAACTTTGCACAACATACTGTACGAGGCGGAGCCGAGTACATTGTGTCAGGATCTAGTCATAACCATTCTCGCAAGCCAGAGCAATAATTTCCGCTCCGCTGACCTATGCAAAAATCAAGCTCTGGCAGATTACGCCGGGAAACTGCGGAAGTATGAATGGGGGTTAATTAATTATTCATAAGAACATATCATCAGAAAACTGTTTGTAAAAATTTTGTGATAAACAAGTTCCGTTCAATCCATGGACGACGCAACTATATTTCGACTTGTATGGTACTTACATTGGACATGGGCTGTCTCTGTGTGTTGCTTTCGACACCTTGTTGTATCGTACGGTGTGTTAACTTCGCGAAGTTTTATAGCGCCCGAAATAGCTTCTACCGAAATTGAAAATCGAGGGTTTGAAATTTCAAAATATCAATATTTAGCCCCTATAATCACATTCCAAATACGACGTCCGATTACTGCGATAGCAGTCCGATTACTACGCACTCACTGTGGAGTCAACAATTTGGCAACTTTGACCCCCTATATACCACTTCTGTGTAGGATAAACACAATAAAGTTTCGAAGGGTATGGTAACAAGATTTCGCACTGCTGCTCGTCGTTTGTGAAACGGCTTTGGGCGAAATTCACTATACCATCTCCGAAAACTGTCACCAGGTCACACTGAGCGAGTGTATGCATATACCTGTTCGCACCCGGCTGAACTGCAAACCCATGCAACAAACTTCTCTTGGTTTGATTCCGTTGTTAGCGTAACTTTTGTGAAGAATTAATGAAACATAATCAGACTTGAACAACTACGCAATTTTCCGAGATCTGTGATTTCGGCAGTGTTGAGACGATCGGGAGCCTAGCATACATTTGTTTTTTGTATCGCGGAGCACCAGCTCGACTACCTCCATGCTCGAATGAAAGGGCCCAATTATGCCAATATACCATTCATATGTCTAGCTCCATGTATACCCATAGCACTACAAGAAAGCTTTCAGTGTGAAACTAAATGAAGAGATCGATGCATAAACGTGTATACATAACTTGTGGTAAAGTAAATTTATGATCAATAGTTTTGACTAACGGGTTATACACATCGGTGTTGTTCTACGCCTGGGTCGCACACTGTGCACTAGCGAGGCGTGGGGCCAGCTGCTCCAGTTATGCGATACCCTTCGATATAACAACGCTCGTGAAACACGATGGGCCGAGACGGCCTGCCATGCCTGCCATACAGACTTGGCACCGCTGGTCCTCGTGCAAAGAAACCCCCGTCTTTTCCTTGTAAAATAATCATCAATGGCGTCTTTTTGGTGTGAATAGAGCGGTTGAGTCCAAAAACATTAAACATTTACACATTGCGCGCTCTTTGTCGACAGTGAATGCTGTGTCGTGCTGAGCACCAAGATCAGCCCATGTCATTGTGCATTGCTCATTACAATAATTTATGCTCGTTTATGAGACCTACTTTCTGATTGGCTCCGTTCAGCCAGTGCTGGAAACCAGCGATAGATCCGCGAATCTCTGCGTAATCATTTACGGTCTCTTGACGGGTAGCGCTGAGCTGTTGCCGTAAAGAGGCGCGTGGTTTACGACGATGGTCATAACCAATGATGAAAGTTGTCGCCGATTACAGCTGGCACATTAGAAATAGGTAACCGAGATGCTAGATCAACGAAGAGTCCAGTTTCATCAGGATTATTGGTTGTAGCGGACTTTGGACTGAGACTTTGAATGATTCACGAGTCTTTGCCGTATACGCCACCAGCACCAGTAAAGGTTTCATGACAGTTGTGGTTGTTGGCTCGTTAACAGGCCTGGCCTGTGGATGACTGGTTCGGGTAGCTTTTCACGTTTACCTCGTTTACATGTCCATGCAATAACACAATATGCCATGTGTCAAACGAAACACCATCTAGGAGTTTGCTGAGTTTGCAAGTGGACTGAGTTCTGATTAACATTTACATCAACGAACTGAGCACTGCACACTGCAGCGTGTTGGACGGGGACAGCTGAACGATAGCCACACAGAGCAGATGGCAAGTGTGTGCGGGAGCTCTCAAAATATTTGATAAATCGTACAGTAAGGCATTATTATCGATGTTGTGCACCATTATCGAGATTCGTCGTTTTATGTGTAACATGGCTTTCCCAACAATTCCCCCTTTAAATGTCCAGTATTTTATTCATTACAGACAAAAAGCCTCGTATTGTTATGCTCACTGTGGGCCGCAACGCTGAATAATCGGAAACATTATCAGTAATAATCGGGGTTATGACGTCACAAAATTCACTGGTATTGACAAAGCTATAATATAATTAGTGAAAAACGTGCTGCTTTTGATTTAAATTTGATGCATGATAGTACTCACAGGGGATATCTGAAAGAATTTCCTCAAGACTCTGAAAGTATATCGTACTCACCTTCTTTTCGGGTGTGAGATCTTCCCACTTTATTAATGGTACTTCATCTTGATATTCAAGTGCATTTAGAGGCATTCCTTCTTCTTTTTCACCGGAAGTCAAGCCATTATCGTGACCGGCCATGGTTATTCAAAATGGTTTCTGGGATCTCTCTTCGCTTACTGGGGTTGTTGAAGCTTCTGCCTTCCTTAAAAGTAAATTGTGAAGATGTCATATCATATTTTGAAGTAGAAAACGCCCCCAATGCCCGGCAGTAAATACAAACATTTTCTCCCTACACTGAGGTTAAACATAACAAACGAGATCTTATTTGGCATACAAAGAAAGATAATTCCCTTTAGCTTCGGTATTTGATCTAGAGATCAGCAAGTCAGATATACGTTTACATAGACCTCATAAAGTCACTTTTAGGACATAATCGACTGTGATAGAGTGCATTCACCAAATCACAGCGGACCCATTTTCTACGGTGTTCCCTCTAAGGTTTTGAGTGGGTGAGCAACTTGTTGTCCGAAGTGCATGGCGGCCGGCCCGGGGGAATGATCTGGAAGGGGTGTGCCGACTTCCGGCTAAAGGCCAGAAGCAAAAATTTACATTCGTGTGTACTTTGATTTAAACACTATTTAGTTGCTTTTAGAAAAAGGAAGGGACACTTCACAACCTTCTGTTTATTACTAATCCAACACAGCCAAACTGAATTTAAGACTGGACTTAAATTTGTCTACAACAACAATGCACTTGAGAGTGACCTGACTCATATTCAAGCTGAATATTGAGTGTTTGAACATGCTTGAGAGGCAATTGTGGTTGATACACAGATGAAAAACGATTGAAGTATTATCAAAAGTTACAGCTACTGTCCTTTCAATATCATTTTATTTTCAATTTCAAAATGCTACAGATGCAGACAAACACATTAACAGTAGCTTTGACATGTGTAGGCTATTATATCGCTGAAGGTAGTCCTTCTTCAATCCCTTGTCTGTACATTTTTTCCAACAGCAAAATCATCTTGGCAATAGATCTTCTACCGGTTCTGCAATTAAACAGATCAATAAGAAATAACATTAGCAGAAAAATAACGCAAACAGTGATAAACAGCCACTCAAACCCTAGTTACTCTATGCAACAACAAAACAAAGTCTTTGGGTACGAAAAGTGATATTCTGCATGCGACAGAAATTTAGTTTGACAACTACCTGTTCATCACAAGCTCGTGGCCTCAAGCTGGTGGGCTATTCCTAACAGTAACATCACTACGTAGGTATGTCCGATACTACTACAAACTGCTTGACTGATCGAATTCTAGCAGATGTTGTGCCACTATATGCTACGAAAGGTGCAAATCAACTACTACGAAACGATCTCAAATGTGTAAATTTGGCGAGAATAACGAATGACATATCTCACAAATGTTATGAAACTTCTGTAAATATATCTTTACTCACTCGCAAGTTACCGTATCGCTGACTTCGTCGTAAGTAAAACGTTCCAACTGTCGTCTACCATAAAGGCAAAACACGTCCCCTACCATGCCAGCTTTTCGTTAAGCAGTGGGTTTGGGACCAATTAATTATCTGTCGCGAAACTTTGAACACCATCTTGGTCGTTTGAAGGCCTCGTGAGATACGCTTGATTGCCTCGTAGGGGCAGCTATGTCCGTTCAAGTATATGCTAATTTATAGAGGTACGTTTTTATTTTTATTTATTTAAACTTTATTTATTAATCTCGGTAACTCCATAGGTTACGAAAACCCCTTTTCATCGAGGTCGAGACACAAAAAGACATAAAACACAAATACAATCAAACATTAAAAGAGACACAGTACAAATCACGCAAGAAATGATACAGGGCGTGAAAAAACAGCATAAACAATTTTTTATGTACTTGGTTAATAAATAATTATGACAAGCCTTTTTAAAATCATTAACATCTGCCAGCTCCCTAAGATAAAAAGGTAAATTATTAAATTAAATTGCACATGTTACTAGAAATGACTTACTGAGAAACTTTGTTCTGGCTGTTGCAATAAAAGATGCTTATTTGCAGATCGTAAGTTTCTCGAAGGACGGTATTCGTTAAAATGTTTATTAATATTGCTTGGTGCGAGCTTTTTCTTAGCTTTAAAAATTTGGACCAGCCTGTTTGATTGAATTTTAAAAGCGAGTGGCAACCATCGTAATCTATGATAAAGATCCTTGGTTGGCACAGTGGAATCAGTATCAAAAATAATACGAATTGCACGTCTTTGTAGACGCTCGAGAATCTGTAAATTAGTATTTGATGTTGAACCCAAAACAATAGAGCAGTAACAAAGGTAAGGTAAAATAAAACTACAATAAAATATCTTCCTTGAATGTAGAGTCAAGAATCGCTTGACTCTTGATATTAGGTATAATTTGGGCTTAACTGTCTGATTCAATCGATCGGATATGGTCAGACCAATCCAGTGTATGGTTCATCATGACACCAGGTAGTTTTTCGGTCTTAGCACAGTCTAAATTTATATCATTTACAGAAACAGACAGAGACTGCGCATTCAAGTGAAAACGTTTGTGCGCAGATGCTATTAACATAGACTTTAATTTGTTTGCATTTATACATAATCTATTGTTCAAGCACCAGTCACGCATATTCGTAAGATCTGTGTTAAGTGCCGTCGTAATTTTTGCAATATTATTACCAGTAACATAAATTGTGGTATCATCAGCAAATGATGTTGATTTTGAGTTTTTCAAATACAGTGGCAAATCATTGACGTAGGTAATGAATAGTAGAGGGCCGAGAATCGATCCCTGTGGAACGCCAACCTCCAAATTTGTGATATTAGAACAGCGACCTTGAAATTTTACAAATTGTTTTCGTGAAGTCAAATAGGATTTAAAAAGTGACAGTGCATGATCTGTACATCCGTAAAGCTTAAGTTTTGAAAGTAAAACATTATGATTGACAAGATCGAATGCCTTACTTAAATCTAACAGGACAGCACCAATCACATTTCCTTGATCAATGTCAAGTGACCAACTGCTTACCAAAGTAGTCAGCGCAGTTTCACGGGAATGGCCTGTTCGGAAACCTGATTGGTTATTGAGAAAAAGGTTGTTATATTCCATGTAATAACTAAAACTATTGTGAATATGACGTTCAAAGATTTTAGAAAGAACAGGCAGAATACTAATTGGTCTGTAGTTACTTAATATATCCTTTGACCCTTTCTTATTAATAGGTGTAACTCTTGCTACTTTCCACACTGACGGGAAGTATGCTTTTAAAATACAGCGATTTAGGACAATCTGATAAATTTTGCTGGAATGTAGTAGTACCCGTTACCTTATTTAAACTTAAGGAAAATAGTTTACACGTGACGTAATCAATTGTTATAAGTGGAATATCAGAAAATGAAACAGGACTTTGCGCATTTCGACTAGCTCGCTAAGTTTGTCGTGGCTGTTGTTGGAGTTTGAAATCAAGCTGTTCGCCAATATCAAGTCATCTACGACAGACTTGAAGTAATCATTAAACGAATTTGCTATCACAGATGGATCACTGACATAATTTTCGTCAATAAGGAATTTATCGGAACTAACTGCTTTCTTTAGCGGTACAATGTCTTCAAAAGCCCTCCAAAATTTACGAATGTCATTCTGATCATTATAAAAGGAGATTGTTATAATAGCAACGTTTAGCACTGACTATCAATTTCTTCACTCTTGATCGCCAATATTTGTAAGTCTCAAAGTTGTTGTTCTTATTAATTTTGTCACGAGTGCGAATGGCGTCTGCTATTTCTGAATTCCACCATTCAGGACGATATGGATGACGTACACGTTTTTCTTTAATAGGAGCGTGCTAATCCAAGACTGTTAAAAAGAACTCCATCCATAAACTCAACATTTTTCTGGGCATTCAATCGATTCCAACGTGGACCAGGGCATAGATTGTAAGTCTGACAAAAAAATCCCCGCATCAAAATTTTTCATGCTGCGATACCATATGGTGTCATGTTTATTTTTAGTATGGCCTGCTAACGTACGTGTCACACAAACTGGTAATTGGTAACTTATTTGGTACTGAGGTACAAAAGACTGGGTTACAGTTTCTGGATGAGAAACAAAAATGTGGTCATTTAATGAGCTCGTGTTGCTATTAATTCTTGTTGGTTGATTGATCAATTGTGTATAACCATAGTCGACAACTTCAAAAAAGCGTTTCCATTTCTCGCTATTGAGGTCATTGCCCTGAATGTCCACATTAAAATCGCCAAGAATTATACATTCACTATGCTCATGGCTAATTTTACTCATTATCAATTCAAATGATTCCAACCAATTAGTGATATAATGATCAGGTGGTCTGTAAGCTGTTAGCAGTAAAATAGGTTTAACTTTGGGCTGAATGATTTCCATAGCTACCATTTCAACATGGCTGAGCTCTTGGTCATGTCGGCGTTTATATGTAATATTATTCGACACATAGACAATGACACCACCTCCCCGACACTTAGTTGATGTTAATTGTGATGTATCTCTTCGAACAAAATCATATCCCTCAATGAATAAACATTCATCTGCAATTTCACTGTTCAGCCATGATTCCGCCATTGCAAAAATGGAAATTTTGCTTTGTAAGTCAGTCAACAGTACTTTCAGCTCATCGAATTTGTTTGTAATTGATTGTACATTTAAATGAACAATTTTCAAACCCTTGCGGTACAGCTGGTCAAATGGTCCTGGCAGTTCTTCATTGTTCGCTGTCACTGATCGGCTGGAATTTTCATACAGATGGTCACCAGAGAGGCTGTCGAATTCTAAGTCGGAGACGTCTGAAGATACCGGTTCACAATTTGAACAAACCCATATAGATTCATCCTTCCATAAATCCGCCAACGAGTGAATGTCAACAAACAAGTAAGATGGAAAACGTCACTACAACCAGTGCATTCTATTTCACTTTCAAAAGTCATGATTGATTTATGACACTTGCCACATGGTCCTGGGTTGTATTCGATGTCCCCAGACATGAGCAGCAAAGTGAAAATGTAATAAGCAATTCTGTTGCACTTGTATGTCGAAGACGATGTAGTTGCAATTGGTCCAGTACAAACCAGATTCGAAATACATACATGAAGCCCATATTTCTCCTTGTGTATGTTTTGCGATGTAGTAATAGATGAACCTATTTGGTCAAATTCCCCTGCGATGTACTCGAGTGCAGCAGTTGGTGCATTATTTCTACTTCGCTGAATAACAATGTAAGTGGGTAGGAAAATATAAACAAGATATACAAACGTAGTAGAAGCCATATTTTTCAAAACTAACAGGATCAAGTTTGGTGTACGTTGTAAAATGAAAGTTACACTAGAAAGTTAGTGGTTGTTTAGAAGTTGGCGAGTAATCACAACAGAAATAATGCGAAAACGGTGATCCAAACCTACGTGTCCGCTGTGTGTTGACTTCACAACTTGACTGCCGTAACCATGTATGGGATCGTCTTGCACAGAAAAAAAAGTCTACACAAAATAGACAGTTGAAAATGGTGAAGTTCTGTGTAATATCGTTCATACAGCTATCACATAGGATAACGGTCATAATGCCTGTGTAGTTCAGTTTGTCTAGTGAATTCAGTAGAGCAGGTGACGTTGTGGAAAATCTACCGACTTTATTATTGTTATTTGTTGTTTTTAAGACCAAAACTTAATTCTGTTTATTGTTGTTTACCGCGTTTATTTTGATTCCGGAAATTTGGCAAAATATGACATACTACAGTCGATGCTTTGAACACTTACTGCGCATGACATAAAAACTTCGCTCAACAGAGACTTTTCTAGAGCTTGGACACAGTTATGAGAATCTACGTACAGGCGATGGCTGAACTTTGACCGAAATGCACATTTTTCAGGACACTCATCACTCTGCGTGTACTATGATTTATTTGTGTGGACTGTGTTAACATGGACATATTTGTTACAAAGTTTCTGGCAACAGTTGCTTCATAGTTTAATTTATTTGGGTTATTTTGTCGTGATTTTGGGGTTAAATTCTCATCACTACCAGATTTCCCATCATGCTTTTTGAACATACAACGGCAACGCACATGGATGCTGTGTGCTGCTCTGTACCGTGAGCTTGTACTGTACCGTTAAACGTAATAAACCAATGTTTTTTGTTCATCGAGAACTGTGAGTTTCTTCACTGTCACTGGGAATGATCGGCGGCCAATATCACTACACTGAATATTCCCCACACTGAACGGTGGCGACCACGACGGGAGCACGAGCGTGAATACATCATATAGGACTTTATAGTGTTGTACACAGCATTGCATCATCAATCAAATTAGACGAAGTTTCCGTGGGAAAACAGAACTAACGCAGTTGATACCAGGTTTTGCAGTCGAATAACTGTTGATCGCAGTGCTTACAAGCGTGTACAAAACATGGCATTTACCAAGGAGAGATTCAAATGACAGCTGGCTATTGCCGAAATCAAACTTGATGACACTGCCGAGCTATCCAATATTGAGGACACGGCAGACATTACCAGGGCATATGAACAAATAGGAGAGTTGATCAAAAGACTAGACAAATTAAAAGACGAGACAGTCGATTATATGTTGGAAGCAGAATCAGACTTACAACATGTGAAGGAGTGGACAACAACACAGAAAGAGTCCATCCAGTTATTTAGGGAGGCGCGGCAGCGTATCAGAAAACAGCTAGACGAAGCTGTGGAAAGAGACGTACAACTCAAGCTTGAAAAAGAGCAACAATCAAATCAAGCAACAAAAAAATGAGCAACAATCAAAATACAGAGTACAACAACAAATGGAAATTGAGATGGCAGCATCACGCCAACAAAAACGGGAGGAAAAGTTGTATAGACAGAAACTAGATTTGGAGAGACAGATCAAAGCCAACCGTGCCAAACGAGTTGACCACAGGGGGTAGCATGTATCTTCAACAGCGCCCTCAACACAAGCAGTGAAGCTTCAGAAATATACTATCACACCATTCTGTGGTGACTACAAGGACTGGCTACGCTTTTGGAAACAGTTTACAGTAGAGGTGGATGGTTCCAATCTCGCTGAAATCAGTAAGTTTAATTACTTACTAGAGTTAGTGAAAGACAAACCCCAGTGATAAAAGAATACTAGTCGAGACATATGGGAAGGACATTAAGGTGCACAAAGCCTTGATAAAGGAACTTGAGGAACTACCTGTGGTGACCAACATTCACAGGTTGCGTGACATTCACGACTTTTATAACAGGCTTGCCAGGATAGTTCACACTCTCACAACAATGGGGAAACTGACTACTGCAAAAAGTTCTGTCTACACTCTGATGGACAAGCTTGGCCCAGTTCGAGAAGTCCCCGTACAAAAGGACGATGATTGGGAATAGTGGGGTTTGGAACAGCTTGTTGAAAATCTACGAAAGTATGTCGAGAGAAATCCCCTGAGAGCTGGTGATGATAAGAGTACCACAGGGAGAAGAGATGATACAACAAGACACACATCATGGAGGAAAAAAGAAGAAAAGTTACTTCTTGGCAGTAATGGAGAGTCTAAACAAGGTCGCAAATGTGTGTATTGCAGTTCAGAAGATCATTCGTGTAACGGCTGTATGAAAGTACTGGATGTGGCCACCAAGACAGCAATACTGAGAAGAAACAGGATGTGTTTCAACTATACAGTATTTGGTCATCTTGCAGTCAACTGTAGATCCCGGGGATGCAAGAACTGTAAAGGAAAGCATCATACCTCAATTTGTGACAAAGGGAAATCAACGCTCGATGTTTCGGACCATACCAAAGTGGAAAAGGGATTGAGCTCAGTGATGGATCATGCCTCAGCATTACATGCCACTGTTATCGCCAAGGTGGGGAAGGAGAAAGTTCGAGTTATGTTTGACATAGGTGCGGGTAGTTCGTACATATGTTCAGACTTGATCACAAAATTGCACTTGAAGCCATCGAAGACAGAACAGTGTTGTATTGAACAGATGTACGGCACTGTAAGGAAGATTGTTGAGGTGTACAGTATCACATTACAGTCCTTAGCAGTTGATGGTTTCTCATTCAATGTGGAGTGTGTGAATGCTGAGAAAGATATATTAACCCACCTACCTAACCCAGGCATTCCTGCATTGAAGAAACAACACAGACAACTCAGCCGGTTACGCTTCAGTGAGGAAGAGACAACTGATGTTTCAATGCCAGTTCACATTATTTTAGGAGTCGCAGACTACCAGAGGATTCGCATGACAGAACCTCTAGTCATTGGAACTCATCCAGATAAGGATCCAGGAGCAGAGTTCACAATGCTGGGTTGGACAATTTCTGGACGGCAGTCAGGGAGAGAGAGTCAGATGGAGAAATAGTCTTTTTGAGATCCAGCCAAGAAGAATTTGAGAAGCTGTGCTCACTTCATGTTCTTGGAATCAAAGACATAGATATGAAGGAAAGTGCAGCAATTCACGAAGAGTTCAAGAAACATTTGATAGGGCAGAGAGTGGATACTATGAAACAAAACTACCTTGGAAAGAAGATCATATTCCACTTCCTACAAATAAGAGCTTGTGCACAGCTCGGCTATACAGCACAACAAAGAGACTAGAGAAAATGGGGAGATTAGAAGAGTACGATGAA
Organism: Ptychodera flava; assembly: GCF_041260155.1. Taxonomy (NCBI): domain Eukaryota; kingdom Metazoa; phylum Hemichordata; class Enteropneusta; family Ptychoderidae; genus Ptychodera; species Ptychodera flava. The sequence goes on from NW_027248364.1 coordinate 1,156,317, forward strand.
ATCATGAGAGAACAAATCAACATGGGAGTGATTGAGCCTGTACCAGCCAATCAAACGGGGGAGACAGTACATTATGTCCCACATCAAGCCGTCATCTGAGATAAGGCAGAAACAACAAAGATGAGAATAGTGTATGATTGCTCAGCAAGAGCCAACGTGAGAAGCCCTTCACTCAACGACTGCCTAGAGACGGGGCCACCACTACAACCACTCTTGTTTGACATCATCACAAGAAATCGTATGCGAAAGTTTTGTATCACAGGAGATGTTCAGAAAGCTTTCCTGCAAATCAGAGTGCATGAACAAGACAGGGATGCACTGCGAGTTCTGTGGTACAACAATCTACAAGATCGTGAGGTGACAGAGTACAGATTCACACGGGTTATCTTTGGAGCGACGTCAAGTTCATATATTCTCGGTGTAACATTGCAGAAGCACATTGAGGACTATGAACAGGAATATCCAGCAACAGTGCACAGCTTGCTGGAAAATACATATGTTGACGATATTTAAGGTGGTGGAAACAAAGAAGATGATGTTGCGACTTTCAAGGCGGAGTCCACCAAAATACTGTTAGTGGGTGGTTTCAATCTTCACAAATGGCATAGCAACATCGATCACCTCAACGCAGAGAATGACAAAAAGGAAGAAGAAACTTACACAACAAGGTTTCTTGGCAACACCTCTGGCAACGAGACAAAGATTTTAGGTATTCCATGGAACAAGGAGGAGGACACATTGACGATCAGTTTTGAATCATGCCAGAAGAGCAGCGAACAAATCACTAAAAGGAAGATGTTAGCTGATATCAACAGCATCTTTGACATACTTGGATGGAATTCTCCAGTTACTATCACTGCAAAATTGATCTTCAGTGAAGTGTGCCTTCTTCAGCTATGTTGGGATGAGGAAATTCCAGATGAAATTCACCGGAAATGGCAGATGTGGATAAACAGCTTGCAGCGTACACCAACCATAACTGTACCACGCTGTGTGTTCACTGACAACCCAACACATTATGAGATGCATGGATTTGCTGATGCAAGCAAGACTGCTGTTTGTGCTGCAATATACATCGTTGCGTATGAAAACTCAACACTGGTCAGCCAGAATCTACTCACAGCTAAAGCAAGAATAGCTCCTAAACATATGAGCATACCAAGGTTGGAGTTGATTGCCGCACATACCCTAGCCAAACTACAGAATAACGTCAACAGAGCCTTGTCCAATTTCCGTATCACGGCTTGTCACAGTTGGGTAGACAGCACCACCATTTTATACTGGCTGTCTAACCATGGAGAATGGTCAACATCTGTACGCAATCGGGTCAAGAAGATTTGCGAGCTGACAGAGTCCAAGTGGAGATATGTGCCAACGGCAGAAAATCCAAGCGACCTGGGAACTAGAGGTTCAGCACCAAGTCGACTCGGGACACTGTGGTTTCAAGGGCCGAGCTGGCTCTCAAGTGAAGGTGACAGACCAGTTCAACCAGAGATTTCCGAGTCAGAGGGAGTCAAGTCAGAGAAAAAGTCAACGAAGAAAAGAGAAGAAAAGAGAAAAGAGAAGAAGAACTCTGAATGAGACGAAAGCCTGGTCACAAGAACTTCTGAGCAAGTTCAAATTCTCGAAGCTTCTACGCATAACGTCATATATGAAGCGTTTCATAGATAGCTGTAAGGGGATGAGACGAGTCGGACCGCTCACTAAACCAGAGATCACAGCATCAGAGAAGGTATGGATCCACATAACACAGCAAACAAATGACATGACTTCAGATGTCACATTAGCAGCAGATCAAAATGGAATACTGAGGTGTCATGGCAGAGTTCCAGGTTACAACCCTATCTTCATCCCAAGAAGATCTGCCCTGTCAAGGCGTATCATTGAGCACTGCCATCATCAGACATTGCACGGGGAGTTGCAACAACAATGAGTAAGGTCAGAGAGAAATACTGGATCCCTAAGCTACGATCCATAGTCAAATCTATACGACATGAATGCGGCTACTGTGTGAAGTACCGTGCAAAGGTGTTGGATGCTCTAGCTACATCAGCCTTGCCCACCTACAGAACGGAATTCACTGAGCCGTTCGATGTGACAGGTGTGGACTTTGCAGGGCCACTCATGTACAAATCAGAAAAGTAGGAGACCAGAAAGGCTTATATTGCCCTCTTCACGAGTGCCAGCACCAGAGCTGTGCATCTCAAGCTTTGCAGAGACCTGTCTGTGAATGAATTCAAGCGACAGTTGGAGGAGTTTGTTGCACGAAGAGGATCACCAAGAGTCACGGTGAGCGACAATGCAAAGACCTTCATCGCGACCAAACGGTGGTTGTAGACGTTGCAAAAGGATGAAGATTTGTTCAACTATTTGACAACACATAACATAGAGTGGAAGTTCAACATGTCACGTTCTCCATGGTGGGGTGGATTCTTTGAACGACTCATCAGCATCATGAAGAGAAGTCTGTTGAAAGCTATAGGAAGAGCACTACTGAAATTTGAAGAGCTTGAGGAAGTTCTGCTCGATGTGGAGACGTTCATGAACAACAGACCATTGTGCTATATGGAAGAAGACTTCGAGCAAGTAGTGATCACCCCAAACCTGCTGTTGCGTGGACAACCAGCGCGGTTTCTGGAGGAGAGCATCGATGACATGGATGACTCGAGAGATGTGATGAGCAAGCGTCTGAAGTACTTAAGATCCTGCAGAGAAACCGTTCACAAACGTTGGTTGAATGAGTACCTTCACGCCTTACAGGAACGTTACAGCAAGAGGATTGAAGCAAAGGATCAGGAGTTACCAAGAAAGAACTCTATTGTTCTACTCAAGGACACGACCAAGAATCGAGCAAATTGGAAGATAGGACGGATTGTAGACAACATAGTGGGTAAGGATGGAGTGATAAGAGGATACAAGATCTGGACAGGTAGTGGCTTGTGTTGAGAGGCCACTCCAGTTGGTGTGTGATCTGGAAGTCAGCGGAACTAACGACGCAACAGGGGTTGGCACTATAGCTGAACCAGAAGCTGACCCTGTGATTAACCAGACATGCACTTCAGCTGATGAAGAGGAAAGATCTCAAACCAACCAAGAGTTGAGATGCCCTGCTCGGCGGGCAAAGACTGCTGCGGTAGATCGCCTTGTTGGTGTCATTGCTAATGAGAATGAGGACGATTAGGAAACCTCTATATTAAAGTAAAAAGTAACTTTGATAGGGGGAGGGTGTGGAAAACCTACCGACTTTATTATTGTTATTATTTGTTGTTTAGACCAAAACTTAATTTTGTTTATTGTTGTTTACCACGTTTATTTTGATTCCGGAAATTCGGCAAAATATGACATACTACAGTCGATGCTTTGAACACTTACTGCGCATGACATAAAAACTTCGCTCAACAGAGACTTTTCTAGAGCTTGGACACAGTTATGAGAATCTACGTACAGGCGATGGCTGAACTTTGACCGAAATGCACATTTTTCAGGACACTCATCACTGTGCGTGTACTATGATTTATTTGTGTGGACTGTGTTAACATGGACATATTTGTTACAAAGTTTCTGGCAACAGTTGCTTCATAGTTTAATTTATTTGGGTTATTTTGTCGTGATTTTGGGGTTAAATTCTCATTACTACAAGATTTCCCATCATGCTTTTAGAACCTACAACGGCAACGCACATGGATGCTGTGTGCTGCTCTGTACCGTGAGCTTAAACGTAATAAACCAATGTTTTTTGTTCATCGAGAACTGTGAGTTTCTTCAGTGTCACTGGGAATGATCGGCGGCCAATATCACTACACTGAATATTCCCCACAACATTAGAAGCAATGGATGTCGGCCTCTGAAACCGCGTGGTTGAAGTGAAACTCCAAAACACAGCAAAATCTCGGATGGGAAACTCACCAGTTCAACAATTGTCCACTGGGCACACAGAAAAGTACTTAAATCTCATATAGAGCACAAAAACACAGGCAAAATCGTCTTTTAGAGGATGAAATCCCAGATTTTTTGGAGCGCTACTCAGAGACACGCTCACGGTTCATACTCACAGCTGGCCACGAATAATGAACGTTGGTGGCAACTGCGCCGCCAACGGGCGCTAAACTCCAGAGGCAGAAGTAAAATCCGCGCTGAGTTCGCACATTTCTCCCTGAGTTATTGTTTCCAAAAATAGTACAGATCGAAATGACTGAGACTAAAGTTGCGCAAAAGATGAAATTTCACTACTAGGCAGTTGGAGACACTGCGCAACTAGCGCACAAATAAGCCTTGGCGGGAACACTTAAATGCTACTGCCGTTCTTGACGTTGCAATTTCTTAGGTCTAGTACCAAGACACGGTTATTTTCAGCGCCCGAGACCGAGCATTTTTAGCTCACGTGTTCACACGTGGGTTAATGTCATAGAGATGTCTGTCTGTCGGTCCATGTATGTGTGTGTGTGTGTGTATTAGTGTATGTGAGTGTCTGTCTGTCTGTCTATCTGTCTGTGTACACGATAACTCAAAAACGCCTGAAAAGATTCAAGTCAGATTAAGTACACAGCTACCATATGCTACTTGCAAGAGCTATTTAAAGTTTCGTTTGTGTGGCTTGCATACTAATGAAGTTATGCAATATCATTTTTTCCATACAATGGTTTCCCTATGGAGGCGGTAATGACAGTGTAGACATATATCAAGAAATACTGCACAAAATTTTATGAAATTTTTCATAGATGACAATCTCGGAACATAATTATCATACTGTGAGTGTCATGTCAATTATCTGCTCATTTGCATATTTAATGAACTTTTGTTATTAGATACATAATTCCTGCAGCAAACTTGATGATACGTGCAACAAATATTGTCTTATATATATCTAATTATACTAAGAAGCATTGGGCAGTGTCAAGTTAATAAATAGCTCATTCGCATATTAAATGAAGTTTTATAATTAGTCATATAACTGTACCAAATTTGATGAATTCTGCTGCAGATACTGATCTGACTGACATCTAACTGTGGTGTAAAGCACTCGGTAGTGTCAAGTTAATTAAGGGTTCATTTGCATATTAAATGAACTTTTTAATTATTGATATTACTCCAAAATTACAGCATTACATTTGATGAAACGTGATACAGATATTGATTTGATAAATATTTTATTATGCTGAAAAGCATCGGGCGTGTCAATTTAATAATTAGCTCATTTACATATAAAATAAAGTTTTGTAATAAGTGATTTAACTCTGAGAAACCTGCTACATATAATGATATAACAGGTATCTGATTGTTGGTATTACACACCTCACATGGGTGTCGATTATATTGGTATGAATATGGTTTAATGACAGGAATATTGAAAAACATAATACAATAAATCCTCGTCAGAGATAGTTACTCTAGCAGTAGACCGTATACACGTCTAGTCTTATCAGAAATCTGTCTTCCACTCCGCGTCAAGTGCTCAATTGAACTGCTGTCAGAATACAATGTCCGTCTTTGATATTGTGTTTTGGTTAGTCATATTGACGTCTAACAAACACAAAGTTTGTTGTATATTTAGGGGTTATTGCAAGAAGTTTTGGCGAAACCGCGTCGTATTCAAGTGATGTGTTCGTATTCTGACGAGTTGCGCAGCAACGAGTCAAAATGCGGACACATCACGAGAACACGACGCGGTATCGCCAAAACTTCGTGTAATAACCCCTTTATCATACATCCATGGTTTGGTTATGACTGTTTTCCTATGGACGTTCCGAAATTAGCGACGAAATAAACTGAAATCGACCTTGTTTGCTCATCGCTGTACTGATAAAAAGTTGGTTGCTAAGGAGTGATGACAACCGTATCACTTCTTGATATTATTCCGCTGTTGGGCCATTCCATTTCAAAGGAGGGTTTATGGCACACTTTGAAAGTGAACAATTTAAATATTAAGATGTTGGCACAGGTTTTCACACTTTGAAGAAGATTTATTTTTAGCTTAGACTTGGTTCAAGACGGTGAATTTTAAAAAAATAAAATCATTTATAATAGTTTCTCTTGTGTCTCTCCTATTTCGTACAAACCTATCCGGAATTTGGCAGCTCACGCCAGGTTTTCCCAGCGATTGAATGCGTCACGTTTGAGTCTGCGCAGTAGTGAGTTAGTTTCTGCCGGATTCACCGACTTGGACTTCTTGCAAAGTACAGGCGGTGAGACGGACTGTGTACACAGTGACGTGGAGCAAATACAAAGTGATTGACAGCCCCGCCGTTGTTCTGGCCAATAAGAAGAACGCATGCTAATAAACCTCTGCACGCATTAAAAAGTTTGTTGTCATCTCCGTGCAAAGCTAGACATCGAGTACTTTTTATATCTGGGCGAATAATGGCATCAAGTTTGTACATCAACCGCGTTTTACAACTGATCGGTCGACCATCGCTAATCATGCGAGATTACCAAAGAAAGCTTGTTGAGAGTTACATTGAGGGAAAAGATGTGTTCGTCTGCGCACCAACCGGCAGCGGAAAATCACTGACATACGAAGTCGCCCCACATTGTTTTGATTTCCATCGCTTTGGGCATGTAAGAGAACAGGCTACAACTGTAAGGACGGTGTCTTTTTCCATCCTTGAATAACCGGCGACGATTTTCGCATTTTGCAACATGGGCCCCACAAACAACACAGATATTTTCACGCGTTTTCGGTGATACAACAGAGGTCGTGCTGACCTTTGTGGGAGTGATCGCACTCGACATTTTGTCAACAACGCCATGTGAGTTTTATGCACGTCTCGTTTGGGTCAATTAGTAACTCCTCCCAATGTGTAAAATTTAGTGATGTCATCTTATGAATAATATATGAAGTAAAGAAAACGTCATCTCATGAATAATTTATAGCAACGCAGACCGTGCAAGAAAGCCAAGTCTGTGATTCCAGGTGAAACTCCGCTGTATAGCGTTCACTCCACTCATCGCGTTCACCCTACTCATCGCGTCCACTCACGCGCGCGTTTCACATGAAAGCAGAATACAAATCATTGCGTCCACTCCAGCTCCACTCAGACATTCACAAATCACAGACTTGAACCAAGTCTATTTTTAGCTTGAAAAGGCGGTGGAAGTAAAAATTAGGCTGGAATTTGTAAATTAAGTGTGTTTTCGTGATTTGAAATATTCACTCATCCCTTCTCGAAAGTTATGAGGCCGGCCAAAAATCGTGGCGAAACACTCGCGCCGCGCCAACGTTCGATTTCAAACTTGATCGAGCAGCTGATCAGCATAAAGCAAGTAGCTCTGCGACATCTATGAATGCACAGTGGATATAATAGCAGTACCAGTCACTTTATCTCCAAGAATTATACATGTCCTCAGTCGCAAATATGCCGAATTTACCATCTTAGAGAGGAATTTGTGAGCGGATTAGGGAAAACGTGAAGTGAGTACACTGTAAGCTGTAGCGTCGTAACTCGTTCGTGATTATGTTGCTGTATGAATAAAATATTTCAACGGTATTTCCATCGTCTGCTCGTATATTTTTAGTCCCCACGGGACACCGTCCGGGGGGACTTATAGGTTTGGTCATGTCCGTCCGTGTGTGCGTCCGTCCGTGCGTCTGTCCGTTCATGTAGATATCTCAGACATGCCCAGGACAATTTCTTTCAAACTTTGCACAAGGATAGTACCCTACCCCATACAGATGCACGTCGATTTGTTTCACAATGCGATCAAATTTGGCCGTGGTAGAGGACTTTTAGTTTTCATCTCCATAGACTCCCATGTATAAGGCAGTCCATAGACTCCCATGTATAAGGCCAAGAAAAATAAAAATTAGTTTCTCATCGTATTAATATTGCAAAAAGGATGCAGTGACACAGTCTTTAGTCCCTACGGATGAAGTCCAGGGGGCTTATAGATTGAGTCCATCCGTTCACGCAGATATCTCAGATATTTTGACAAAATGTCACATGACCTCAGTGACCTTTGACCTCAAATATATATATTTGTCCATAACTCAGTAACCACAAGTGCTACACCCTTCATATATGGTATGATGGGACAGCTTATGACGCCACATATTGTACCTCATTAATTATGTGCATATCTAATTTTGAGCGAACCAATAGAGCTAGAGGTCTGATTTTTGGTATATAGGGATAATTTAGAGATACAATTTTTTTGACAAAATGTCATGTGACCTTGGTGACCTTTGACCTCAAATATACATATTTGTCCATAACTCAGTAACCACAAGTGCTACACCCTTCATGTATGGTATGATGGGACACTTTATGACGCCACATATTGTACCTCATTAATTATGTGCATATCTAATTTTGAGCGAGCTAACAGAGCTAGAGGTCTGAGTTTTGGTATATAGGGATAACTTAGCACTACAATGTTTTTGACAAAATGTCATGTGACCTTGGTGACCTTTGACCTCAAATATACATATTTGTCCATAACTCAGTAACCACAAGTGCTGCACCCTTCATATATGGTATGATGGGACAGCTTATGACGCCACATATTGTACCTCATTAATTATGTGCATATCTAATTTTGAGCGAACCAATAGAGCTAGAGGTCTGATTTTTGGTATATAGGGATAATTTAGAGATACAATTTTTTTGACAAAATGTCATGTGACCTTGGTGACCTTTGACCTCAAATATACATATTTGTCCATAACTCAGTAACCACAAGTGGTACACCCTTTATGTATGGTATGATGGGAGACCTTATGATGCTTCATACTGTACCTCATTAATTATGCGTACATCTAATTCTGAGCAAGCCCATAGAGCTGGATGTCTGTTTTTTGGTATATAGGGATAACTTTAGGATAGAAATTTTTTGACCGAATGTCATGTGACCTCGATGACCTTTGACCTGAAATATATGTTTATGTCGATAATATACGTTTATGTCGATAAATACGTAACCACAAGAGCTATGTCCTTTATATTTAGTAGGGTGGGAGACCTTATGACAACACACGTTTTACCTCATTCATTATGCATACATCTAATTCTGGGCAAGCGAATAGAGCTAGAGGTCTGATTTTTGGCATATAGGGATTAATTAGCAATACATTTTTTTTTCAAAATGTTACGTGACCTTAGACCTTTGACATTGATTTTACATATATATGCATAACTCGGTTACCACAAGTTCTATACCCTCCAATTCTGATAGGATATTAGACCTTAAGATGTCACATCTGGTACCTCATTATTATGCACATATGTATTTCTTGGCTAGCCAATACAGCTAGAGGTCTGATCTTTTTCCCAATTTAGAACCATAACTTAGACATGTCTCATGTGTTTCAAATTGGGAACACGACATAGACCTATGTGCCCATAGATTTCAACATATACACTCCAGTGATGCTTCTTAATGACCACATTTCCCTGTCCCATCAAGACTAATACTCCTATTACAAGTGGGGACTATGTCATTGTCAATGACTTGTCCTTACTAGCTTGCGTTCACAGAACTAAATTTCTTTCACAACAACGTAAACCAAAGTTTTACTTTCCCTAGTATCGTACATTGTCTCCGAAAACCCGCACTGGTGCCACCGGACACAATCATGCTGTGTGAATCTCACTGACAGGTACAAATCTGAAATTTAATATTTGCACATCGTCTGTAGCGAGTATTTTCAGTGTGGTTGGATTTTTGTGGCTCATTTATGGCTGTAAACAATGTAATTCACTACTAAGATACTTAAACTCGTCAACAGGAAACTTTTCATATAGCCATTCTATCAACTGAGATCGTAATCTTCGGCAGCGCAGAGTAGACGACATGAAAACACCACCGTATGGGACTGGCCGTGAACGATGACAGGTGTCGGGTCGGCAAAACATACACATTTTCAATGCGTTCGTTTGTATGTTTTTGGTACAACTGTACTTGTACCTAAGTGCAATGCCCATGAACTGACTGCAAACAACAAAATTTTGACCATAATCACATTCACAATGACGTTTCGGAGTGTCACAAGTCTATTCGCTCAGCAGTTTTACATGTATGTGAACATCCCAGCGAAGGTCACGCGTACGTGTAGCTGTAAGTAGTTCGGTTACAGTGAAAATATAATTCGTATTTTCACTAGTTACAATACGGGTTCATATTATTAGTACCGTCTTAACAATAGGAGAATGGCAATACAGGCATAGCATGTATGATAAGTTATGTATATCTTTGTATCTGTTTCCTGTATCCTGTTCCTTTGTATATGTATCCGTTATTGTCGGTTATCTCTATATCTGTGTATATAACATAAGGGTTTTGTGTTTAAAGCCGCAATGTTCAATCCCAGTTTTTCGAGTTAGCGAAGTTCTCCTCCCAGTCAAACAACTGGCCAGTACGACGTTTGCTTTCTATAACATGAATTACACAAACTGATCTCAAACTTTTGTCACCTTTTGCTAATCATTAAAAACAGAGATTATACAAGCGTTTGATTGACGGTCGATTTAAATCACCAACACTCATTGATTCACCACCACCAACGCTCGAATTTCCTAAAAATTCGTCTTCCAATCGTGTTAGAATTGAATATAACCACAGAGTTCGATCGGCAGCAACTTTGCGCCGGCCGCTTGGCACTCTGTCTGCGGTTTGTTTGTTTTTTTGCGCCGGCCGCTTGGCGGTCTGTCTGCGGCTTTTTTTGGCCGGAAAAAAAAACTAAAAAGTGGCATTTTCGGAAGCGTGTTCCCGCGTGTTGCCTGTTTGATGTCCACGTACACAATGAACGCCGCCACAGTTTCACGCCCTTTTAAAGGGACGCTCCGCCTTTATGGTTTACACTATACAATGTGGGACTACATAGTGTAAATAATTTTTAAAACCTTGTAGGAATTTTAACAACGCTGAAATGTGCTTCTTACTTTCTTTAAAATGCTTCCGAATGTAATACTGTTGGTTACAGGATAAAATAAGTACTGCTATCTTACGGATCCACTAATGCAACTAATTCCATTAACAAGTCTTGTCCTGAATGGTGTTATTAAACACTCGTTTATAACTTTCCCTATAGTATACTCCAGCATTTAAAATTATATTCATCATTGTTTTGGGTAAGTATTTTAAGTTTGAAATGTTATGCCATTTGAATAGAAGATGACAAAGAACTTCTTATGGTACTATTCTCTCCTATGGTGCTCATAGAATAGAGTGGCTATGACAGCAATTTTTCTGAGAATCCCTTACGTTGTTCCAGTTAGTACCCATGGCTTGTGTACTCCTGATGCATTCTTTAACATTGATGGGGAACTTTCATGAAGGATGTCAATGAATACTAGTCCAATTAATTCTAGGCAAGATCAAAGCTCTTTGCATTCGATATTCTCAAAATAAAATAAAAAATATTGCCAATGAAAGAGTAGTTGCTTGTTAGTAGGATTTATCAATTGAAAACACTTAATGCGATTCCCATGATAACAAATATATTTTTTACTATAACCAAAACGGGATTCGAATCCCCACACACTCACGGCAACATCGCCTAGCTGCTAGGCCTCACACACACTAGAAAACATGCCGCCAGGAATTGTCCGGTTTCGCAGGCTCGTAATGTATTCAAATATATGGCATAAAATCAGCATAATGAGGCGTTAGCTGATGACGTAGGACTATCAAGTACGGTTTCCCTGGATTAGTGGGAGGAGAACTTCGATGAGGTGCTAAATGGCCCTCGTTAATTGGGATTAGCTGATGAACGAAAGCGGGCTCCAGATTCATGACGCTCTTTTGTACTCTTTGTACAAACACCAAATGCTACTTCAGTCGACCGAACGAAGGTAAAATTGTAGTTCTTATTCCATTATTTTCTGTGGCAGTGAATTCTCGAGTTCAACTTTAATGCTGTATAAGAATAAATAAAAATCGTTAACACAACAATAAAGAAATACAACATAAAAAAACAAAAACAAAATGATAAAACACCGTAACAGACAAAATGGCCTAGATATAAATCAGCCATCTTCCAAAGAAAAGCCGACAACAACATGAAATTCATCAAGAACCTTCCATCGCTTAAACTAACAAACACTGAAATGATAGCAATAGGCAAAGGCCTTAAATTCATTCCGACACCAACAAAACCAAGCAGAATAAAACTGCTTCAGGATTTCAACAAATATGGTCGCAAAGTGAGACTGCGCTACATCTCGAGACACAAACAATCGCAACAACACCCATTAAAGGAAAAATCAAGCTGGACTCCCCGAACAACAAAAAACACAGAACTTGAAAGCTATCTGAAGCTGCTTAACTTGCACTTCAAGAGATATCCTGTCAAACAAGGAATCAAGAAATGTCGCGTGCCCAAAGAATTGCGATAAACCAGCTGGCAAACAATAGACAAATTACCATAAAACCTTTTACGCAATTACGCAACACTCAGTATTATACTCAACTAGACAGTGACGACACAGAACAAACAGTAAACAAAGTACACGAACTGTTTAACAAAACGTACGACAAGAAACACATCGACCATGATACTTATAAGTATCTTGATCCAAAAAAACATAAAAATCCGTACCCCGCAGTGGTACTTATTGCCTTAAAGTTCACAAACCGCCGCAACAAATCTCAAAGACAGACTAGTCAAAACAAAACTTACAAAAGTAAAGAAACATAGAACAAACAAACCGACCCACCAAACGGACTCACAACGAGACCCAAACATTAATATACTTGCCTCGCTACTCGAAGAGCAAGACCACTACAATGCATTAAAATAAATTTTCACAAACACATACTAAGGAAAGAATATACACTGCGACTGATGAGAAACCACACTCGGGTTTCGAAACGCAAGCGTCAAACGGCCACTCTATCAACATTGTAACACCATAGGCCCGGCTGCGTCTCGCCATAAGCTTGTCCCACACAAACAAAACCTTACCATACATACTAATCCAACTTCCCTACAAATATCCGAAGCGAAACAAACATTTCATTAACACAAACAATTAAGTATGTAGGAACACATTTTCGAAACGAATCAAACACAAATCAAACAAAAAAACATTTTTGATTGTTAGGTGGGGAGCCTCTTTCACATTTTTACATACGAAAGATTTGGATTTTTTGTTTCACTCAAGGATTGACACAGATAATTGACTTCTTTTGTCACCAAAGTAAACAGTCACTGTCTTGAGTGAAAGCTTACGCTCTGCATATATGCATAGAAAATGAACACGTCATGGCTAATCCATGCATAAATGCATGTCAATTAATCGGGTTTCCCATGATTTTCACGGGTTGAAGAGGTTTGAAACCGGACACTTCCTTGCAGCAGTACTTGGCATGAAAACCAGTCGGCTACCGTTTCCAACCCAAAAGAGTTGGTCTCAACAACCGACTTAGATGTTACAAAGAAAAGAAATATCTGTCTGTGACTGTTTTGTAAAAAAGTAGACATATGTACGAATCGCATACGGCTATGTCATTTTATCAAAATGGACTGTTTACCAAGTTTCACCGGTGCTTGAATAAACGAATATTATACTAAAGTAATAAGAACGGTTATTTCTCGAAGTCATTGGCATTTAGCCGATACAAAAGTAACTAGACTCCAACTAAGTGAAAACTCAGTGAAAGTTAAAAACAATCGAATCACTGGACAAGACAATGAATTGAATGCCGACTGACTCTGGCATAAGCTGTGCAAGTTAGGCGCCTGTATACATACATAGACAAACAGCCAAAAACAGATTTCAAACTGAAAATTAAGAAAAAATTACTTAACCCGAAAACCCCTCAGTATAAACATAAAAGGAGTGAATCCAACGGGACGGCAATAGCAGAGAATCCAAACCGCATATGCATCCTCATAGGGCAGTTAGCGTAGTTAAGGAGGAGCAGATCATCAACAAGGAAATAAATTAAAAGTAACAAGGCAAGGCGCACTCTGAACCAAAGGAGGTAGAGTATATGAAAACGATAGCATGTCATTAAGCGAAAATCAAAGTTATCGAAGATAAAATGAAAGCAGAAAAGGTAAAAATAGATGCAAAAACAGAAAGAAGCTGATGAAAGTTCGACAACAATGAAGATCAGATCAGATCTGTCGTCAAATGATCATTTTTCACTTTACAGCGCAATGAAAGAAAAGAGGCAGCAAACATGTATTAGTTCATACCCAGAGTACCAAACACATGCATGGAGTGACATCAAGACATTTATGAATGAACAAAAGGCAGATACATTCGAGGTCACTGCACGTTTGGCCGATGATTACTCATTGACCCACAAATCTTTATTTCTTAGGAAACCATCCCAGTCCTTTTCGTACCGAAACAATACAGGGAAATTTAACTCCTCCTTTTCATCCATGTATCTCTCAAAGGAGAGTAGAACATCAAATGACAACAGTTCACAGAGTGCAAGTCACACTTCCAAATCATCATATCCCAAGTCTCAATCTCCTTCTGCATGGCACACAGTTTGGTACACTTTCTTGTAATTATTGTAGGAAAGATGGCCATTCAGTGTCAGATTGTTTCAAATTGAAAAGAAAACATGAAGGCCAAAGTGGTCAAAGTGGCTCTAAGCCAACCGGCTTTATTTCTTCATCAACTCAATTAGAGTCTAATAATGTGGGCAACACATTTTCTGAGGTAAAACCCCTCTTATCCCCAATTAATTCGGTCAAGGTCAATTCTTCTCAAGATAGCATTATGGGTATTTCACGATGGTTCTATATCACTTTCTAGGGATTTTTCTTCTGCTACCCCTGTCAAAATTTTAAGAGATACAAGGGCGTCCCAGTCTCTTTTATTTGCAGATACCCTGCCGTTTCCTGAAAAGTTATTTTCAGGTTCTAAAGTTCTTATTAAGGGGGTAGATTGTAATGACTACATTCCTGTTCCTCTGCATAATGTCTATTTGTCTTCGGACTTTGTTTCTGGACCTGTGACTTTAGGTATTTGGCCTTTTTTGCCTTTTGAAGGGATTCACCTTCTCCTTGGAAACGACCTTGCTGGGGACAAGGTCATTACTAATCCACTTGTGACTGATAATCCTAGTTTAGATCAGGATCCAGAGCCAATTGAACAAGAGATACTTTATTTATTTCCTTCCTATGCAATTACTCGAGCCATGTCAAAGAACACTTATGAGAATCAAAATGTTCTCAAAATTGACGTCTGAGACGTTGACTTAAATGACACCTTTCTCAGTCAGGTGTTTGACACGGATCATTCTTGTGGATTTGAAACTTCCAGTAAAACTTCTGCTGACCAAGGTCAGACATTTTCTAGATCAAATCTCATTGCAGAACAACACAAAGACCCAGATATTTTGTATTTGTTTGACAGGGTAGATTATGAAGATGAAACTTCAGATAGCTCTGTTTCCTATTATACCAAATCTGGTATTCTTATGCGTAAATGGAGAGGTCCAGATGTCTTGGTTGATGACGATTGGGCTATAAAACATCACATTGTTGTACCAAAGTCCTATCGTGCTGAAATATTACGCCTGGCCCATGAAACCCCCTGGGCTGGTCACTTAGGCGTCAGGAAAACTTATCACAAAATTATCAGTCACTTTTATTGGCCTAATCTCGGGCAAGATGTAGCACATTTCTGTAAAAGCTGTCACACATTTCAAATGGTAGGAAAGCCAAATCAGACCATTCCAAAGGCCCATTTACATCAAATTCCTGCATGTCAAGAACCATTTAGTAGGATACTAATAGACTGTGTTGGGCCACTACCGAAAACAAGATCAGGAAATGAGTACATGTTGTCAATAATGTGTACATCAAGTCAGTTCCCAGAAGCCATACCACTGTGAAATATAAGACAAAGACTATAGTGAAAGCTTTAGTCAAATTTTTCACTTCATTCTCCCTCCCTTAATGTGCCCAGTCCGATCAAGGCTCCAAATCTATGTCTGGTATTTTCCAACAAGTAATGGATCAGCTAGGCATTAAACAGTATAGGTCATCCGTCTATAATCCAGGGAGTCAGGGTGCTCTTGAGCGATTTCATCAAACTTTGAAAAACATGATTAGGACCTACTGTTTTGACAAAGAGAAGCAGTGGGATGAAGGAATTCATTTTCTGCTCTTTGCTGTTAGAAAGTCAATTCAAGAGTCTCTTGGTTTTAGCCCATTTGAGCTTGTATTTGGACATACCGTCCGTGGCCCACTTAAGCTCTTTAAAGATAAATTCCTATCAGACGATGATGATTGTCTGAATATTTTACAATATGTGTCAGATTTTCGTACAAAACTCTTAAAGCATGTGAACTAGCCAGAAAAAATCTTGAGTCATCTCAGCATTCAATGAAAATCAAATATAATAAAAACACCTCAAAACGGAAGTTTGAACCAGGTCAAAAGGTTCTTCTTCTTCTTCCGGTTCCTGGCAAACCACTCCATGCTTATTATTTTGGGCCATATCTAATTGATAAGGAATTGAGCGATTTAAATTATATCATAATATTTCGCCTCCCTAAATGTGTCCAGGCGAAAAAGACCAAAACAATCCTGGAGTCTACAAAGTTGGCACACCTCTAGCCGTTACAACAACAACGAGTGAAAGAACTACTCAACGAATATAAACACCTGTTTCAAGATGTTCCAACTAGGACAAATGTTATCTACCACGACGTTGATGTTGGGGACAGTAAGCCTGTAAAACAACATCCATACAGACTGAATCCAACGAAAGCAAAATATCTCCAAGAAGAAGTCAAATACCTGCTGGACAATGACTTTATTGAACCCTGTAAAAGTAACTGGAGTTCGCCGTGAATAATTGTGCCAAAATCAGATAACAATTATCGTATGTGCTGGGACTACAGGAAAGTGAACACTTTAACAAAGACAGACACTTTCCCAATCCCGAGGATTGATGATTGCATTGACCAAGTTGGAAAAGCCAAGTATGTGACAAAATGTGACCTACTGAAGGGACTTTGCAAGTCCCTCTGATGGACTGTGCTCGTGAAATATCCGCCTTTGTTACACCAGACAGAATATTCCAGTACAAGGTGATGCCATTCGAAATGAAGAGCTCTCCAGCAACGTTCCAATGGATGATCAACGACGTCATATCTGGGCTAGATGAATGTGAAGCCTACGTTGATGACGTTGTCAAGTATAGTGACACCTGGGAGGAACACATTAAGCTCATGTGGAAGTTCTTCAAGAGACTGAGCAAAGCAATATTGACTGTCAACCTTGCCAAATCCGAGTTAGGTTGGGCGAGGGTGACTTACCTTGGACATACTGTAGGACAGGGTGAGGTAAAACCTGTTGATGCCAAAATCAGTGCAATTTCAAATTTTCCCATACCAATTTGCAAAAGACAACTGATGTGCTTTATAGGTATGGCTGGTTACTACAGAAAATTCTGTCCAAATTTCTCTACAATTACTGAGCCTTTGACTAACTTACTTAAAAAGAAGGTAATGTTTGTTTGATCAGAACAATGTCAACAGGCATTTGATACACTTAAAGCCATACTGCAAAGTGCTTCAGTGTTGTCTGCACCAGATTTCACTTTGCCATTCAAATTAGCTGTAGATGCCACTAATACAGCTGCTGGTGCTGTTTTATTGCAAGAGGATAGTCACAGGATAGATCATCCTGTTTGCTATTTTTCACGCAAATTTAACAAATCCCAGAGAAACTACTCTACAATTGAAAAAGAGTGTTTTTCTTTGATATTAGCTTTACAGCATTTCGAAGTTTATGCTTCTTCAAATCAGCCAATAGTGGTCTATATTGATAGGAACCCTCTTGTTTTTCTGCAGAAATTAAAAGGCAAAAAATCAGAGATTGCTAAGGTGGAGTTGAAATGTTACAGGAGTTTAATCTTGATATCAGACATATCAAAGGCAAAGACAATTTAATTGCAGATTGTCTCTCTCGTATTTAGAGTTTATTGTTGTTCACACTTTTAAGATTACATTTGTAAAAGAAAGATTTTTCTTTGAAAAATGTTCTTTTTGAAGAGGTGTGTGTGTTATGTAGGTCATTTTCACACACTCATCCTGACCTGAGTTCAATTAGTCTAGAACATTCTCAAGGTCACTGCCCTTAATGACCTCACAACCGTGAATTCAATTAGTCATGTTTAGAATATTCTGGAAATTGACAGAGTTGTGTAAGAGAGATAATTTTAGAACAGTAATTAGCATTCCAATAAAAGTTGTAGATTGTTCGGGTATAAATAGGGACGTGCACAGCTTCAGGCAGACATTTTGGGATCGTGTCTCTTGTGTGTTACTTCAAGTCTTTGGAAACTCCAGCAGTATTAATTTCAAGACTTTTCAAGACCTTCCCTGCCAACGCTGGATTTATACTGTGGACTTTGTGCAACTTCAAGCAAGCCAAAGGACTGTTCATTTATCAGACTGACTGTTACAACTCTGAGACTGGAGCTTTGCCGTCTCAGCTGAGGTAAGTAGTCTGTACACCTTTAAAGTTTGTATTCTATCCCTGACTTAGCAAGTAGCTTTATTTTTCGTAATAAATTTCGTTTATATGGAAACTGCTGAGTTCAACTTTTGTTCGTTTTCTGTCACGTAACAACAGACAATCACAAAAATCTATAACAACAACAACAACAATATTAATAATCATAAAAATAACGTGCATTCTTTACTGAAAGACCTCAAATAATTGACCGCCATCATTTCCCAGTTTCTTGTTGTGCTCCCTACGCATCTAACCCACTACCGACTTTCTGTTTACACACCTTTATGCACTGCATAAAGCTGCCTACAGCAGCTACCAATTTTGCAAATTTATGCAATTGCATAAAGACTGTTAAATATGCAATTTCATGTCGTGAGAATGCTAGAATAACAAAATTCTGTTTGCCAAATACTCTGTATATGCATGTGTATAGACCATAATCATTGTTGTTTATGATAAATGTGTTCTAGTTTGGACTTTAATTCAATTTGAAATAGCTGTACTGGTTGAAGGGAGAAAAAACATACTCCAATTATAAATTATCCACACTGATACTTGACATGAGCACACGCAACATTTTTCAGTACACTTGCCAAGTTAATCTGTGATGTATCCATTGCCATTCACGGCATTGCTGGAGCCTAAGCACCAATTATCCATGCGCATGTTATGGGATATGCCCACAAAATATTTTGCTATATCATGTATTCACATACTGCGATTGGGTTTAAAGTACTTTTGACTTTGAGCAGGTTCTATACCTGTCACCGGCCATGGCTCACAAACTTGATAGTTGCATACAAAATTGGTTTTTCAGGATCCATTTACGCAATTTTAAGTTAACAACCACCATGCGTATTCGAGTCGTATCCCTAACCTCACAGTCACACTGTGAAGCATTTCTTCTTCATGTGAGAAATGGTTGTGAAACAAAATATCAGCACAATGATTATATAGAGCTATCCTAGCAGAACAAATGCTATAGTTAAAAATATGAATTCAAAAGCAAGAGGCATACTTCCTTCATCATATATACAGGGAAGAATTGAATGGAAGTAAGTATTAAATGACTGTCATACTCTCAGGCAAACCGTGCGTTGCATGGGTTTACTTCTCGTATTTCAAGGAAAGAAAAGCAGGTGAAAAATAAAGTTATATCCATGTAGTATAAGTAGTTTTGGATAAAGTATGATCATGCATTGCCTCTTTACCATGGAGCAATTATGGTCATGAGTAGTATACACAATGTTTGTTCTGGCACACTTCCCCGTTTCTGAGCCTCAATTTCACTCAGGAGGCTCACAACACACAACTACACAACTCCGCCAAAACACACACTCTTGCCAACTCTCTGATTATAGTGAAAACACCCTCCTTTTGCCTTTTAAGCGTTTTTGGAGCGGCAGACTCTTTTAATTCACTGTGGCCCAAAAAGTATTCCTGAGTGTATAGGATTCTGTTAAGCACATTCTCATATGTCACAGCGCTTTCTGGCAGTCACTATTGACAAGGGCACACATTGTATCAATTTATTTTCAATAGATTATTGATCGAAATCTTCTCTCTTGCCACTGACATGATCAGGCCGCGTCATGAATAATAATCTGTACACATTGACTTATATACCTAGTTTGGCTCCACTGTTAGATGAGAGCGACCCTAGAGTATGCAACACAACATAATATCTATCTCCCAGGGGCTGCGTCTGAAGAAGATCTTAACCCCTTGACTACTAAGGCCAATGTATTCCTATATACCAGGCCCCTATGTAAATATTGATAAAATCTTGGGTGTGGTAATTGCATGAACACTGCTTAGACTAAAAATTAAGTAAGTGCCAATAAACCATATATTTTCTGAATCAGCATGAAATTTCCCACTCTTTCATATGTAAGTTTTGTATTTCCAGGTCACGTGACTGGTCACATGACACATGTGACCAGAGTTTAAGCAAAGAATATGAATATTTGAAGCATCAGTACGTGTTTTGAATCCATAAAATGACGCAAATTTGAATACAGTTGCAATTTTCATGGCATCATCTTTACATATATGTAATAATAACTACCCTTTACTATATTTATAGATGTAGCTATTTAAGATTTTCTCACAAAAGGCAGAGTAAATGAACCACAAACATCAGCATCTGACACGATTCTGTATTTGAAAATCAACACATTTTATATTTGTAAACACCTGCTTTATGTCTTCCTTGCAGAAACATGCATCTAAAATGGTTATATGATTTATAAAAAAATAATTCACAACATTTAAAAATACATTTTAGGGAACAACATATCACATGACCAAACACATGACCAGTCATGTGACCAGCCATATTGATAATATGGCTACTATAAAATTTCACTGGCTTATAGTAAAAAATTGTATTTCCTCTAGTTTCATTCACGAATATTGCTGTTAATAAACATATTTACATATAAATCATTCGTTTTCAATAAATAAACATTTCATATCATAAAAAAAACAAACCATAAACATCTTCGCGACGCTTCTGTGATCAGCCTGACCTTTCAGGGTCGAGGTCATGGGTCACGACATTTGCTTCCGGATTTTGCCCATACTCGGACGTACGGGGGCGCAATCACATTCAAGCCAGATCGGAATACATAAATCTTAGTCGTGCTACGTGCCGACGCCGAAATTACAGGATTTTTAGCGACAAAAACGAAGTAAAACGAAGTAAAATACGCCTATTTAACTGTGCTGGATATTTCCGGCACTCAAGGTATATGGTAATTCAATATGGCGCCGGATATATCCGGCGCCATAGGTAGTCAAGGGGTTAATGGAGCCCTGAATAGGTAGTTGCATTAAGAATCACCCCGACAACTGTCATTCCAACTGCAACTAATATGCTTTGAGCATAAGAGTGGGTATCTTTCAGAATAATGTTGTTTTTTCTGCTCAAGCACGTATTTTAAGGCAACAGACGTCGCCCCAAACTTGAGGATTCTTTTCAAGGTTGGTTTACCAGGGTCGCCAATTTGTGTCTTCAGTATTTTCCTTCATCCATCGAGTAGACAACAGTCAGCTCCAAAAGCAAAGCTTCCTCATAAATTTGGTACAAGGGTCTTAGTATCCATTGCGCCATAAGTATGTAAATATAAAAATTGAAAGTTAAAGTCCATAAAGTATCCATTTTGTAAAGATAATGCCGTGGAGCAAGTGGAGGAGAAGGAGGAGGAGTTAAAGGAGGTGGGCACCTGTCACCCGATGCCTGTGCCACGGCGGGCAAGAGGGGTGTGTAATCTCTTACGTCTTTGCTGTGTCCGCAGGCTCCACAACCAGTGTTTTAAATTTGATGTTTTTCACTGCAGGAAGCTTGCCAGCCTCCACAGCATATAAGGTCACCTCCATCTATGCTAACTCCTGGATTCTTTTGGCCTCTTGTTTTTATGTTGACGTGTTCAGCCCTGATCAGCCCTGCGTGACAACAGCCAGAACTGGCCTTAAGGTAAAGGGTGACGAATTCGGGCGCGCACACGCTTTAGAACGTTTCTGCGCAGATTTAACTCCAGCCTGCCGCAAATGGGTTATTTTGTAGAGCATGTATTTAACATCACCTGTCATTGTTGAAATTGCGCTTTTACCTAATTTTTTGACCCAGTGTCTTAGAAATACATGTGACCTATAACCTTGTCAAATTTTGACCCCCTAGGAAGCTGGTTTTCATTCAATATGAGCGAAAAATTAACATTTCTCTCCCATTTATATGGCGCAAATTACCCATTCACCTGGAGATATTGTAAAAAGTAGCGTGGTGACACCCTTTTATTAAAAGTGTAAACTAAATGGTATTATGTCAGGAGTTTATTCGCCAAGTTTGGTCAACATGACACCATTCAAAGCGACAGGAAGAAAGTTCGAAAATTATGTAGTGATATAATTTCGATATCGTCATTTTGTAATCGATACTTATGTTAAAATTTCTTCACAAACATCATGAAAACTATACATTCGATAGATATGGATCTTAAGTCTTGGTATTTATTAAAATTAACTCATTTGCTAAGCGTTTTATAATTGCTTTCTTTAGTTTAAAGCCCCAGTATTTGTAACTTTTAACAATTTTTTTCATATTTTTGATTAAAATGACATCCTCAGTATGTGAAAGTAGACCATGATTATACTGAATCGCATGGTTTGCATGCCTAGCCCGCCTCACGATTAACAGTAAAAGGAGTGAAAAATGACTTCTTGTCCGGACCAGAAGTCAGCTTTGTTGACACACGAAACGAAACGTAATCACACCACCGCGCATGCTCAACCACATCTACGCAAGTTTTACTGTGGCGTCCGTAGAAACCATACGCTCTTCGAAAAGGTCTGGTCCATCGAAACTGGAGACTCAGCTAAAACGCGCGAAAGTTTGGTGAATACCGTAAAGATATAAATATGTAAGTGTTTACAGATTGTTCCGACTATAATGAGCCGTGCAAACAAACGTCTTGAACAGCTAAACTAAAGACGGAGGCAGTCGATTGTAAGCTTCATGCAAGGCACTGCACGTTGTGACCCGGGTTGTGACTGATGGTTCGGAGATCAAGTTTGCTGAATGAATTGAGAGAGAACAACATATATGAATAAAAATTCAACACTTCACCATTGTAATCATTGAACTAGTCGTTTCTTCCATTATGGAGTATAATGAAAATTTCGTTTAAAATAAGTGACGGGACTGATTCTGCTCCGTCTACTCAAACGAAGTTTTGTGTACGGCCAGGCTACGCTGCAGGCAACACAGCCTATCAACTTCGCATATTGTTGCCGTACGGCGTAATTGAAACGCTCAGAAAGGAAAAATTATATCTTGAATGCAGTACAAAGTCTTACTTATTAAATTTAAAAGTATTTCAAAATAATATCGAACGTAACGGGTATCTAATCCTCACAAGGACTACAGTAGTACAATTATCGGCTAGCTGCGATGCGATGGAGCTCCAGGCATTGTAGGAGTTCGATCACAAGAGAGATCCCGGCCTCACTGCAAAGTCGTCCCCTGCGCACCCGGCCCGACAGCAAACTAACCTCTTGGTTTGATTCTGTTGTTTATATATTTTTGTATAAAGTTCATGATACATATATCTGACTTTCACAACTGTACATTTGCTCAGGGCTGTGAGTTTGGCTGTAGTCTACAGACGATCGGAGGGAGCTAAGGCAGGCCTCAAATTTGCATGGACAATGCCCGGGACAATTACAGACGCAGCTCGATGAGAAAGTCATTACATGAAATGATCAATACAAAACTTTTACTAGTAAACATCACTGGTTCTGAAAATTTATGATCAACGGTTCTGACCTATGGATTTTACACTGCGACGGTTGTTTTTTGTGTATTTGGCCGGCTACTAGTCCTGTAAGGCTGTACTACATGGAGGTAGTAGACTGTACAAGTGCAGCGGGCGGCCGGGCCGAGATTGGTGTGGGGCCTGCAACAAGGTAAAATTGACAGCGTCCATTGCAGAATGCCCGCGTGTTATCCTTTCTCGTTTGGGAGGAAATTTACCGCTGTATTCAGAATGCCTTTTTACCAGTGTAAAAGCTCAGTAACTGATGCATCAAGAGCCAAGAGTCTGTAAATTTCTTAGCAGTAGCTCCATTGTCTTTTTCTAAATTTTCGCTGAGATACAGCAGTGCGTGTACTGGTCCCGATCGTTCTGACTCGGGCGTTCACAGCTGTTTAGGGAGCCGTCATTATTACGATCTGGGGGTCAGAGGAATTACATTAGAAACTCCGAAATTTTGAGTCACACCCCAGCCAACCATGATGACTTTGAGTAACCCCCTCTGTAACAGAAAGTTTGGCTTACCTGAGCCCACGTAACAATATGTAGATATAAAAGCTCACCTAATAAGCAGTCTCCGACCATATAGTATTGCTAAATTTGGATGGGTAGCATGTCATTATGGTATGGTTAAATGTCCAAATGGTTGTTGAACTCAAGTCAAATAAAATATACATTTCTATGATAATATAAAGGATGAATTCACAACAGTTCAGTTTTGTCCTAGATCCTGTGCACTGACAGTGATATCTGTCGAGAACATTTCTTTATGAACCAGCCTCTCCTTCCAACCCTGGTAACGGACTGCAGAAAACTACTGTGTGACATCATCATCACCAGTGTTGATCCTCATCTTTACTGTCGCTGGTGCCATTGCGTACATGAACAACGATATCATTCTCATCGTCACTATCTTCTCTTTCATAATAAGTATTGCTAGTAGTAGCACCTACTTGTAGTTTTTTGCCTTCCTTCATCTAGTTGATATTTATTTGTACTGTTAGAGTATTTATTTTCTTTTTATTTAATATGTATCAGAGTACAATATATATAATCAACTAATCATTATTTCATTGAGGACAGAGTAAGACAAAGAAAAAACATTTTGAGCACCCCCTTATAACTTTCAATTTTTGAATGACCCCCAGGTCGTAAATACTGACGATTCCCTTACTTGCCGCCAAAGGCCATCGCGTTCACTGCATTCGACTGCTTACCATACATTGCCAAACTATGTTGCTTCGATTTCGGAATCACCTTGCTCTAAAGCGACAATCAGCTGAAATTTATTACTTCAAGTTACTCAATTTTGATAGGTATTTGCCATAGAAGTGAGCCAAGTGTATATAGTGTCGTCTTGATTTTACATCGGTACCCGGAGTTCTGAGTGACCAACTGCAGGGTGCGCATCGGTGCACTGCCGACTGCAGTTTGAATCCGTATATATCGCACACTGTACCAGAATAGAATGTCAGCCTCCTCTGCCAAAGTTCTGTATCCTCTGAAATACAGTAGCAGTACGTATTTGAACGGAGAAGAACAAAATAAAACCATTCGCAGGTCATTCAGCCGGCGACCATGGGCGATTACCCGGGCAGTGTGGCGTGGCATGGCAAGGCCCCAGGAATGTTGCAGGCTCGATGATGTCATCAGTATCGGCGTTCTCGATCACGTGCACAGCCTACAAGTTGTCAACAAACCCGCGCGGCAATCCAACTCGATCGGGCAATATTTAGCGTTTGTATGTCACTACAGGAGCACAAATTTGGCTTATTTCTTTACTGAACAACATTTCACGATGGATGTAAGAGAATAATATGTAATTTCGGACATAAAAAAAGGTTAAAAGTTACAAATACTGGGGCTTTAAGTGAATTATATCATTTTTATTTATTTCTAACGACACCATTTTAACATCCGTTTCCATGGAAACAAGCATGGTGACCCCGATTTTTTATTTCATTTTTGCACTTGCACAACTTCCAGGAATATTTGTGCAAAGTTTCAAGAAAATGACACCACAACTTAATTTTGACGTAATTCGTAGTACTTCACCTTAAGGTGTAAACCAAGGACCGTATCAGCTTATTCATCTCATTCCTGACAAGGAAATCGACGTTCAGATCATTGGAAAGCCCCTCCATGCTGTGGATCGGCAGGACGCAGGCCAGACCCTAACTAGCCAAAAAAAAATGATGTTTTTAACGATGTTCTCGCTCACAGGGGCGTTGAACACTGTCTTGTTGATATGTAGTGGGTTTTTGTTGGGTTTTTTTTTGATAAGCAAGGGCTTCATTTTCTCCATTCTGTATGGATACATGAACAAGCGGTTCTCCACAAAAGTGTTTAAATCGTCAAGCAATGACAAGTCATCGCGTTTTACTGTCCATTTGGCTTTGGAGAGCATGGATCAATAGTATTGTATGCACCTTTTGACTTTACCAATTCTGCATGAGTTTGTGGACTGGAGACATCAGAAGAGGTGCCGTTGGCATGGCCACCAGTCCTACAAAGGTTGCTAGCTCAAGCGCAACAGCTGGGACACAGATAAGGAGAACACTCTCTGGCCCTTGGATATGCCACCCTTGAGCCAGCACGCCAACTTTTAGGATTTCTCATAATCCAATAGTATGGCCTCCTAGGATGCCACAGGCCTATCTTTGTCCTTTGCTCTATAGTGATGGAGGCATCTAAGGGCAAATAATGAAATGGCCCTCCAATAGACACTGTGATGGCCATCACTCTTGTCCGTTCTGCTTCATGTTCGGCATTGGGCTCTGCTGAGGGGTTTTGTGCCAACCCCTTTGCCTGCAAGTGTAAGGGTGGTTTGAGAGAGGGGTTTCCCTTTCAAGAAGCTTAGCAACAAAGAACCTGCCTGTCTTGGCAGAGGGCCCTTCCATCTTGATGGCCATGTTTTTCTTCACTTAGGCAATGACATCATCAATGTTGCCAAAAATCATTTCAGTGGTGGCGTACTGTAGCTTGTTGGTGTACCCTGCAATCCTTACAGTAATTATGGGCACCAAGTTTGCATTATCAGCAGAGCGAAAGAAACAGCCATATCGAGTTTCACTTTGGCGGTCTTTTGTAGATGGTGACTTTGTCCGGGTTGGCGAACTCACCTTTAGGGAGAACACCCAGGTCTTCCTGCCTGTGTCAATGCACTGCCACTGCCAGCAAGGACACATCAGTTATACTGCCCTCCTGCTAATTCATTCTGAAGAAAGAGTAGTGTGCCCTCTCGCTGTCCGGCTTCGTATGTTTTTGTTTCTGGCCGAATATGTCCTCGGTGTAGACATATTTGATGTCAGGGATTATGAAAAGTCCTGTCCATTGAACCTCGCTCCTTTACTCAGTATGGGGCCCTAGTGGGTGACATAAGTTTAGCCATTTGCCTATGACTCCGTTTGCTTCCCTCTTGTACCTGAAGCCTTCACTGTCACTGACGCCAAATCCCCAGCACAGGGCTTTGTAACTAGCCTCGTTGTAGGGTTTTTTCTAGAGACGATTTGCAAAGTGATGTTGAAAATCACACTTCATCAAGATATTTAACTTAACCGGGTTCAAAATAAGAAAACATAGTCAGTTCATGAGATTTGTATGCAGTCTCATGGGATTGCTCTCTGTCAAGATGTACTTTTTTTCAGAGTAGTGACCAAGAATACGGCTC
The DNA here is from genome assembly GCF_041260155.1 of Ptychodera flava. Classification (NCBI taxonomy): domain Eukaryota; kingdom Metazoa; phylum Hemichordata; class Enteropneusta; family Ptychoderidae; genus Ptychodera; species Ptychodera flava. Next base: position 1,183,729 of record NW_027248364.1, read on the forward strand.
TTCAGTGTATGTTAAGCATTATCGGGGATAAATTTAAGATGCTCACAAAATTCAGGTTTATCAGGTGTAGCAAATTTCCAGATAACAGAAACTACCATTTGAAAAGGGGATAGCTAGAACATAGGGGATGTCACTCAATCTAGGAGAAAGTCATACATTATAAGCAGGATATCAATAAGTGCTACGATTTACTGACCCTGTAAACTTGTTAATTGCTGCGTTGCCTACGGGGTTATCAATCTATTGTAGCATTTAGACCCATGGAAAACTGTCTAGAAATTAAGTTGAAAAATCTGCCGCTCAGAGTAAGAATCTTTCAAAATCATATCGGTGCACATACGGTACTCCAAAAGTGGAGTCGCAGAAGAATCGAAGATGATTACTTGTCAATATGTTGCATATTTCCATATTTCAAGACTCGTGCTTTGTCTGCAGCAATGTAAGATGACAGAGGGGGAAGAGAAAGGCAAAAATAACACGTTTAGAAGCTACTAATTTTGTGAATAATTGACTCTTCCAGGGGATGAATTTCTATATCAAAGCCACCCAAAGAATCAATGCTTAAAGTGGAGAAGTGACCAATTCATAAAAAAGTTTTCGACTATCCTTCGACTTGGCGTGCTTTAGTATTGGCGATTAAACTTGCTGAATACAAGAAAACAATGAAGGCTTTAAGATGACAAAAGACGAGATAAAAGATGATATCGTTGTAAGTATTACTTAAAGGCCTAAGCCCTGCCATATGGCTCGCCATTTATTCATGCTGGCAATTTTGTGACGTACTCTCTCATTCAAATACTTATTTTCACCTTTTAATGACATTATGACCCTTTAATCTGAGTTGAGGTTCATTTTAACTCGTTCAATTCTGTCTGATTGAATCCTTTGTGTGTCGGGATATCGCGTTGAACGATAAGGCTATAACTTTACACAATTAAGATCTTGACTGTTTTGTTGAAAGGGTTATGTCGCGCAAAGTTTTCACGTTCTCCGCAAAATGAACCCTTTTTTGTCTTAGGGACTTCGCCACTTGTTTAGTACCAAAGTCAGTTAAGCTATTCATGTTTACTTCGAATCTGATTGGACGCAACTCTTTTGAAGGCGGGTTGCTGTTACAGACTAGTAAGTAAAACTTAGTCCTCTAGGCACTTTGGTACATCCATCGATGGAATGCTTTGCTCAACTAACAAACTAAAGTAGTCTTCTTGAAAGATCAACTGCTTCAAACCTTTTTCAAATGTTAGACATTTTCAAGTCGATGTTATATTCGTCCACGGATAGTTGATACTAACAGTTGCTTTATAGACAAACGTGAACGCCAACGATATTTTAGGGAGTTGGTCATTTATGTATTATGATTCTTTGGGTATATGATTAAGCAGAGTTTTTGTAAGTGATACTCTATCCGTAGATCCGGGGTAGCCGACGTCGAAGATGGGTTTACTTGCATGCGCTAACGTGATGAGCCAAATGATGTGGTTTCTTCAAGATCTTGAACTAAATTGTGGATAAATAAAGAAAATCCTGTTTTTGTGCGATAAAAATCTTTGATACCTTGTGACTTTTTGCTGTGCCGATTTTGTATTACGAGCATACCGCTGCCCTTTCAACAGAAGAAGACCATTTAATCCATTAACTCGTCTTTAACAGTGATCGTATTTGCAAATGACTGACAGATATCAATAACATACACCATAAAGGAATATGTCTTAGATCGCACGTTTGCCGGTCCATCTCTGAATTGTTTTCCTTTCATGACAGCAACGAAAGGTAATTAGTTTGTGACTTGCAGTTTTTTTAACTTTAAGGAAAGTAGCAAGTTTGTGAAGGTTCTTCTCTTCGTTATTTGCATATTAACGACAGCGTTGCTTCGATTGTGTCCGTCATTAGTAATCTTCGCTCAACTTCCACGATCGCAAAAACAATTAAATCGCGCAAAAAATCCATGCAAAAGAGTATTTTACAGTAATCCCTTAATATATAAATCATCATATAATACTTTTTCGATTCCATGCGATTTGTCCTACCTTGAATCTGGTCAATATTGTATTTGAGACTAACATTCTTGTCTGAGACCATGCCCTATATATCTATTGAGTTAACCATGCACGTTTTGTATTATCATTTTGCTCACTAAACGATAAACTTTCGTTTAATAGTCCTCAGACCACACCCGCTGATATTGAGAGGGAAATTCAAATTATGTAATTACTAGTAACAGTCTCTTTATACACAAAGTTTGAATAATATGTGCTCTGAACATTACAAAGGGTCAAAAGACTTAGCTAATTGTTTAAATTTAGAAAGAAATCTTTAAACTACTAAGTGTAATTTTCCCCCGAAAAAATGTTCTTCCACATGGGGAGGCCACTGACAAGTGTAAGTTTTAGTTAGAGGTCCGCGACATCAGCTTCCTAGCTGGCCTTATTTTATCAGCATTTGTCGCAGATTATTTTAAACATTTTAAAAATGTATAGAACACACTTTTTCTTGTCGAAAGATTGAACACGCAAACGTGGTCAACATAATTTTGACATAATTAACGCCGCTTATGATCGACCAAGGCGTAAGTATTTCACTTCGTCTTTTGAATCAAGGAAAGCATCAGGTGGTACAAAATTGGAAGTACATCAAAATCAGATTTGTAACTAGCTTTTTTTGATCATTTGTAACAGTTAGACAACTTTACGATCGTCAGATCATCCTATTTTTAACTTAAAATCTAGAATCTACATGAAGTGTATAGACGAAGTGATAATATAAGAAAATCAAACTTTAAAAAGATATTTATCTTACCCGGGTTTACAACTGATAAAGCAGGTCGGTTCTCAAGGACTACAATCTCTCTCACAGGAACGCTTTCTGTCAAGATGTACTGTTCCTCAGAGTACTGACCAAGTGTGCTTCTCTTTAGTGCATGTAAGATCTTACAATAGGACGGTGTACAATGCTCCCACGCAGTTTTTACGGCACAGAAACCGTCCGCATAAAAGAAACGACCATCATGAAAAGGGGGGTGACTTTAAGACGAGGAACATCACTAAATTCAGGAGAAAATATCAATTCATACACTTGATACCAACAATTGTTGAAATTGTTCGTCTTAGCAGTACTTGTCTTAAAACTGAAATCAGTAAACATGCATTTTGTTTTGACTTAGAAGGGACGCAATCCCTCTGCAGGACGGCTGTATTACAGTCCAGGAGGCACAACGTCGTCTACAAGTCAATTACGTACAATCATCTATGGAATGCATCGCTCAACTACATGAATAGGGCTTTTTCAAAGACCTATTGCTTCAAATCATTCACCTACCTTTAAACTCTTTCCAGACCATTGATATACTCGTCGGGGGTTTACTTTATAAGAACAATTGCCTTGTAAACAAGTTCTACGCAATTATGAGCGCCTACGATATTTTATTGTGTCGGTCATCTAGGTATATAATGTTTACGGATCTTTTATTACATCTTCTCAAAACGTGCTTAACCGAAATCGATTAAAGTCGAAGTTGCGTGCTCCTCGATGCATTCTTAAACGGTTGGTTGTTAAGGTGTGATAGAATCCGTTCCACGTATTGATATGTTACGCAGTTTGGCTTTTCAATTACATAGAAGGGGTTTGTGAGACTGAAAATGTTAAGATAGCAACACATATGTTTACGATTTACTGTTGTGTGCAAGTCTAAGGGGATAACAGGATGCCTCTAAACCTCTTGAACTTATGAGACACATTAGGTACACAGTTTCAAAATTGTGTTAACTTGTCCGAAAAAATGCAGGTCGGCAGTATGTTCTCAAAGAGAAGTATAATGGACACTATAAACAAACCCCAGACACACTCCTGTGTATGCTATGAGTGTCTATCTAATTGCATCTGTGTAATTAATTGGCTCTCATCATTGTGAATATTACCCCAAGCCCTAAAAGTCGTTAAGTAACACATCGAGTGAAAATACTGAGAAAGTTGACTTTCCTGAAAACTTTAAGTGGTAAAATACAATTGTTTTGCTTTATGGATGACCTGAATATTTTACTTGTGAAACTTTATGTGGTGAGCTAATAAACAACTGCTCAATTTTGGTAATTTATTGCTACAAATCCTGTTACTTTCGTGCATTCTGCAAACGTTGTCACACGTTTACCACTGAGATGATGAGAGATCACACACATTAATGTTTATCTGAGCCAGAATTTAATGTTTACAGGTTGATGGATGAATGGAGACTACAGACAACATCGTAGACTAATTAAACCAATGAAAATCACCAAAGATAAGAGTGATATTAGAGTGATAACAGATTTTAAATCGAGAACAAACTGTTTTAAAAACAGTTTTTAGTCAAGGGCGGTTCAACTTTGTTGACCCAGTAATTTTACTGGGGTGTTTTAGTGTACATTTTTTTTGTATCTCTCTGCAGTAGTTTAATTGGTTGTAATTTATTTCTTTTCTACTTTTGTTGCAACTGTGGTGTTTTATTGTGTGCTGTATATAGTGGGATTGTGTGCGTGTGTTTGTTTAGCAACGCAATGTAACAATCCTTATTGACTCAATTTGGTAATAATAATTAATATAAGTATTATATAGAAATAATAACGCGAATAATAATAGGTTCAATTTCCGTGAAAATTTCACAAGTAGGGTATTTTGAGTCGAAAAGACCAAATATGATATCGATTTCACTGTCCCATGTTTCCATGGTAACCATTTTAGGGTTGAAAATTTCAATTTGTCTAATATCCCATGAAAATTTACTTTGATTGATATAAAATTATTTTAAACTTATTTTAATGTTTCAAGTTGCCATGGTAACTATTTTGGCATTGAAAATGTTACTTTTTCCCTAATTTCTATTACAAATGTTGGCCTCCACGGACATAAATCCCGGTATTTTGGGAATAACCTCATTATTATACATCTTTTTTAATCCAATTTCACCTCGAAAAAATCAAAATTAAAGCTTTTTTAGGTATGACCGTCCCGCATTGTACTGAGCGATCGCGAGCAAACTGAGAACGCGATAACGCATCCGCTAAGCACAGAGAAGAAATTTCAAACCCACGCAGCGCAGTGTACGTGCGAGAAATTGTAGGTCGGCAGCATAATTTCACCCGAATTCACAGGCTTTTGATTCACCACTACTAACGTTGCGAAGTACCCAATGTTTAGAAGTATTTCCCAGCATTGACGTAATGGTGTTTTGAGGTCAAAGGTCAAATAGCGTCCAATAACGTTAACACCAAAATTTATTGTACTGCGCGTAAAAGTTATTGGACTCAGCATCCTCTGATACCGAATTTTACTTTGCGAAGAAAACTCCAAAGATTGCAAACGCAGGTGTTTAATAATAAAGATAATGTATATTGGGGCCATTATGGTCAAAATTATGTTTTCCATTAATTTTAGTGTGTTAGAATTAACTTTATATAGACCAGAAATAATTTTTCAAGCATTTTTAATTTTGTTTCATGCAGTCATCTCAAATAAGTGTTATGTGGTATATTACTAACTTATAACGCATTCATCGACTTAAGTTTATGCCTTCAAATTAATTTATGTGATAAAATTAATTCTACTAGTATCTCAAATTAATTTTGTGAACCCAATTCTCCTTAGCACACAAGAATCACTGGTACTTGTTTATTTTATGGATTGACAATTAATGATTTCTTTGTCTCATTCCAGGAAGAATAATGGAGACAAATTATTTCTGATTGTTTAACTGTAGTAAAATTATGACCATGTTGTGGTGCATTATTTTAGTGTGACCTGGTGTGACCCCATAAACTCTATGACTAGCTAGATCCCTTTCCATGGTAGCAACGGCTTAATTTGAACATGGTGCCTGTATACCTTTAAACACTTTTTTTTAAATCCAGCAGGCCAAGACAAGGGGGGAATATTACAAGATAAATATTTCACGTTTAATACTGCCCTACTTGACACAGTATAGGGTTCTCACTTGTGCGAACGTCGTAGGAAACACTTATTGCAACAATTTACCCTAAATATAAAGAATCGGCTGTCAATTAAACTGCGGTTGCTAACCAACCGGAGGTAAACAGTGAGACTAAAACGTGCCCAGAAATACGAACGCAATAGACTAATCGTTTTTGCGTGTGCCAACTCAAAATTATAGAAAACCGCAAAGTCTAGTCATTTTGGCGTGTGCCGGCTAATCGGTTAACAAAAAACAGGAAACCGCAAAACCGCAAAAAGTGATAATTTAAAATAAAAAGAAATGTAAATAGCTATGGAATAGTTTCTATAAAAATCTCTACATATGTATATCAACCTTGACCTGTAGCACAATGCTCAATGGAATAGCGAGTATTATTGTAAAAGGCGATAGTCATTTCAAACTATTGACATGCGACAAAAATAATTAATCTTTCCACCTTTCAGCTTGCTAGAAAACGCATTTATTGATTCGCCAAAGGCCTGTGGATTCGCTTATTTTTGCAAAAGTGCCACATGGACATAGGAAAACGTTCGACTCACCCTCTGGATTGTTGAGAATATAACTGACTGTTTCAGTGAATCCGGCATTATGAGAGTTCTCGAATCTAAAACTGTAGCCGTGCTCGAATACAAATGTCTTCTCATTAAATTACGTCATTGTACAAGAGTTAGCATTCCAAAGTCTGTCACCCTGTTTTTTTCAAAGTTTGGAGAAGGGCGGCATTTCCATCTGAATGATTGAACGACGTGAAACGCAAAATTCCATCGCATATGTTCCGGCAATATGTACAGTAGAAATACGCTACAGTGCAGTTAGTAAGCTTATAAGCTTATACTCCACAAAATGGCCACAGGCGGCGTGAACTTTCTGAAAGGATTTCCTAAACGTCCTACTTGGTACCTTAGACACTCACATGTGATATCCTGAAAAGTATTCTCTGCAGTAATTCCAGTTTCTGTCAACATTCAACTGTTCAACGACACGATAGCACGAGCATTACTGACATGCGCACATAGACTCAATTACGCATGCTCTCTGAAGGGCGTGCGGTTGAATTGCGCGTGTTCCAACAGTGAAGAACGCGAATCGCAGGGTCTCTGCCAGACTACAATGGCAGGGCGAAACATGCGAGATGCAAAAAAAATGTTTATTCTCAATGCCAATATGACGCTTACGAGGTTCGGTGGTCGCAGAAAAGAAATTTCACTGCAGAGAGAGAGAGAGAGAGAGAGAGAGAGAGAGAGAAGAGAGAGAGAGAGAGAGAGAGGAGAGAGAGAGAGAGAGAGAGAGAGAGAGAGAGGAGAGAGAGAGAGAGAGAGAGAGATAATTTATGTTGGAAATCATTTTCATAGTCGTGAGTTTGATGGAAGAAAACTAAAAACAAAATTAGGCCTAAATTGAACTGATTGAACGTGTATCCTATAAAGTTCGTACAAAAGTAAAAAGTCTAGGCCTGCTTGTATCGCTTAAACTGCTTAGTATCACTTTTCCGACGACAAGCATTACCCCTTGGCTCAATGACTCAATGATATCCCCCTCTCTCCGAACAGTATGATGCATAATTCTGCGCTGCACGTACAACAATTGGAAGTAACCCCATTGACACAAACAAATAAACAATCCCTCTTTTCAGAATTCCAACACAGCTTCAATGAACTGTTATTAGATTTCTATATAATACTTATAGCCCCTAATTTGTAATAATAATAATAATAATAATAATAATAATAATAATAATAATAATAATAATAATAATAATAATAATGACTAAACAAATAGAAAATTATTTTCTTACACACAAAAAAGGGAAAATACTGAAATAATAACAAGTGTACCAAAAATTACACAAAACTACTAGAATTTTACATAAACAGAACACATTGCGCAAATTCCCTTGGAATGTCATCTTTCCTTTGAATAATGACGACGGGACGCTACTTGGTCGGTACGTTAAACTCTGCGACCGCGTCGGCAGATTGGAAAGGATGTCGACATTAATGTGGTCTGTGTAAGTTTTAGGGAATTACTTGTGCGCTTGAACTGCACATGCTCTCTAACGACCAGTATCAAGGCGAACATTTAAATGAGTTTCTATGCACAGCTTGATATCATTAGTATACTTAATTGATTGACTAATTGAAGTCAGCATTAGTGAGACAGTTGGCTCTTCACTGTTACGATTTAATTAGCTTCGAAAACCAACTTGCCGAGAACGAAGACATTTGCCAAATTATTAAGGCTTCCTTCTGTGTTATCCTGAAACAAAAATTATCTTCCTTCACGCACGAAGCCACTCCCGTAGTCTAGATTTTTGATGAGTGGTTATCATTTAATGTTCTCCAAATCATTATAAAGAGATTCACTGTCATTTAAAAAACGTACTGACTAAGGTGAATCTATGGTTGTAAAATAGCGAAAAACCTCTGCATAGACAATACCTGCACCTTATTTTAGTATGTGTCAATGTCTGCTGTGTTTTTCGACATAGGTGCTTGAAGGAATTGTGCAATAACAAGGCAACTGGATTAGAAAATCTGAGTGCAAAAATGCTTAAATTATCTGCTACTATCATTGTCCCCTCACTGTGCAAAATTTTCAATCTGAGCATAAAATCTGGTATATTTCCTGATCAATGGAAAGTAGCCCGAGCTGTTCCCTTGTTCAAGGCTGGTTCAAAACAAGACTTTTGTAATTACAGACCATTTTCGATATTACCGATTGTCGCCAAAATTATTGAAAAGCATGTGCACATTCAGTTGTACAAGCATATCAAGCCGCTATTGAACAATTCTCAATCAGGATTTAGAGAGCGTCATTCTTGCGAAACAGCCTTGATTAAACTGAGCAACATGTGGATAAAAGCTATGGAGAATGGAAATATTAATGGAGTAGTGTTTTTGGATCTTAAATAGGCTTTTGATCTGGTTGATCATCATGTATTCTTAGAAAACTTATCAATTTACATTTGCGATGGTACATCTCTTCGGTGGTTTAACTCTTACCTGCAAAATCGCATGTCATTGGTTCAATTTAGAATTGTTTACTCTCTAAAGCAACAGTTTTGACTTTGACATGTACGCAGATGATTCAACTTGTTTTGACTTTGACATGTACGCAGATGATTCAACCATAACTACCAGTGCAAAATGTATTCAAGACAATGAGACAACTTTGAACTCTGACTTAAATAATGTTCATAATTGGTGTAAGAATAATAGAATGGCCATTAATTGTGACATGACAAAGACAATGATTGTAACAACGCAACAAAAACGTAGACATTTGAATAAACAAACTTTAGACTGTAATCTTGGTTAAACGGAATTGCAAGCAGTACACTGTGAAAAGATGCTTGGTACGTTTGTCGAGTTACAACATATAAGATGCAAAAATTGTTAGTGATTCCTGCTACAAATAAGGTTTTAATCGAAAAGGGTTTACTGTAAATAGTGCCAATCAGTGGAATACTGTCGACTTAAATATAAGATCTAGTAACACATCGAGCATTTTTAAAACTGCTTACCTTAAAGCTTACTGGGAATAATTTTTGTGTTTGTGAGTTTTAAGTTTTCTTGTCAAATTGTCTTTGTCGTCTAGTGTAGTTGTGCATTTATTATCTCTTGTGTGCAGGTTCACTCCTGGCCACTTTTTTTCTGTGCATTGTATTGTGCTAGCTTTGTTTGTCATGTTTCATGTTTTTCTGTTTTGTATCAGTTTGTATTTTCTTTGAGGGCCCCGGGGAAGCTAAGCATCTTTACTGAAGCTTACCAGGCTACCCTCGTTAAACAAGGTTTTATAAAATAAAATAAAATAACATAGAACCAAAGAAAACACTAACCGCAATATTTATTTGCTGTGTTAGAATGTGCGCAAAGACCACCAATTTATAAGTGAATATATACATAACCCCCCCCCCCCGACACAAGAGATGTGACATCGTTCATTTTCTAGGCTTTTTTAACGGCCAGGCTACACTGTATGATTGTGGGGAGTTGTTTAATTACAATTAATTCTGATATTTTTAGATAAATTTGATGTAAGTGTTACAGTGTGATTCAGGTTGACATTTTGTCATGGAGTGAAATGTTTTCAACAAGCGACAACATAATTAATATCTATTCATGTCTATTCAGAAGGATTCCTTTATATTTTCCTATCCCCATCACACATTTTGTCGTGGAATACTCATGTACGTTTTTGAGAAAAAGGCCTTTTTGTGCATTTTGCCAAAATCTAAGCTGGCCCCCGGCCATAGGAACTAATGTAATATTTTAACGCTTATTTTCACCTTGTTAATAACATTATGACTACACCAAAATTTGATTTCAGGCTCGTTTTAACCCGTTAATCTGTTCGACTTACGCCTATTTTAGTGTCTTAATAAACCCCGAAACTTCACAGTAAATGCTAGAGCAGTACCTTTACACAATCAAGAACATAACATTTTTATTAAATTATTTATGCCTGGGAAAGATTTCCTATTCCTCGCAAAATAGAAATCCACTTGTCGTAGCACAGATATCAGTAAATAGGCAATAGATAATAGGCAGTAGGCATTAGGCTCAGCGACTTGAATTGGCTTTATAAAAGACCTACAGCTTCAGGCCATTCGCCTATTTTTGAACTCTTTACAAACCACTGCTATTCTCGTCAAGGTTTACTTGAAAATACAATTGCTTTGTAGACAAAGTTCTATGCAACCCGTGAACGCCCACGATATTTTATTGTGCTGGTCATCTAGGGTGTGAAATGGGGATTTGTCTACAAAAAATAACCTTTGTCCTTCGCCAATCGTAATGATACGCTCAACAAATAGGTCCAAATGAACTCATTGTGTTTTGTTGGTTTTTTTTTTAGTGTGCAAGACAATATCGAGAGACCATCTCTGAAGAATCTACGAATGCAATCTCGATATAGTGCCCGTGCAAGTCAGTTAGTCTCCAAGACTATATTTCTTTGAAGCCTTTGTGCATATTGTATTATATTGCAAAATATTTAAGAATCAATTTGGGCAAATATGGTGAATATAATTTAAAATGTATTGTGCATTCTTTGCTGTACGAATAAGATAATCCTAATTGTGGATATCACGATCATTTAATATTTAAATGATCGGATCATCACACTGTAATGCTGTGAGTTCGAACGAGATTAAAACACCTACATTACATCTTAATTCAACAGGAAATTGAAAGAGTTGTACTCTCTTCTAGAGAGGACTTGCGAAGTTTTGAAGACCATCAAACTCGAAACAGAACCTACCCGTGTGTTACAATGAGGAAACAAGGTCAGTTCTCGAGGAATACAAACTCACTGGAACATTCTCTGCCTAGATGTACAGTTTCTCGGTGACCAAGAAAAAGAATCTTTAGAGTTTGTAAGGTGTTACAGGAGAAAACGTGTAAGATGCTCCCACGCAGCTTTGAAAGGCATAGAGACACCAGGCTTTAAAGAAACGACCATTATGGAAAGGGGAATGACTCGAGGATAGGGACATCAATAAATTTAGGTGAAAAAATATTATGTTCATACAATGGATACCAACAATAGCCATGATTTTATCTTGATGCGACTTATCTACTTGTCTCAATAATGAAATCAGTAAACATGTTTTGTTTCGAAGACGATGGGATGCGACCATTTGCAGGGGGGATGTTACAGTCTAGTATATACAATTTTGTTCCTTAGCCACCTTAGTGCACCCGTCGATGGAATGTGCTGTAAGGTAGCACGTAGACTTGGTTCAAGTCGGTGAATTAAAAAAAAATAAAATCATTTATAATAGTTTCTCTTGTGTCTCTCCTATTTCGTACAAACCTATCCGGAATTTGGCAGCTCACGCCAGGTTTTCCCAACTATTGAATGCGTCGAGTTTGAGTCTGCGCAGTAGTGAGTTAGTTTCTGCCGGATTCACCGACTTGGACTTCTTGCAAGTACAGGCGGTGAGACGGACTGTGTACACAGTGCGTAGAGCAAATACAAAATGATTGACAGCCCAACCGTTATTCTGGCCAATAAGAAGAACGCATGCTCTGCATGCATTCAAAAGTTTGTTGTCATCTCAGTGCAAAGCTAGACATCGAGTACGTTTATATCTGGACGAATATGGCATCAAGTTCGTACATCAACTGCGTTTTACAACTGATCGGTCGACCATCGCTAATCATGCGAGATTACCAAAGAAAGCTTGTTGAGAGTTACATTGAGGGAAAAGATGAGTTCGTCTGCGCACCAACCGGCAGCGGAAAATGACATACGAAGTCGCCCCACATTGTTTTGATTTCCATCGCTTTGGGCACGTAAGAGAACAGGCTACAACTGTAAGGACGGTGTCTTTTTCCATCCTTGAATAACCGGCGACGATTTTCGTATTTTGCAACATGGGCCCCACAAACAACACAGATATTTTCACGCGTTTTCGGTGATACAACAGAGGTCGTGCTGACTTTTGTGGGAGTGATCGCACTCGACATTTGTCAACAACGCCATGTGAGTTTTATGCACGTCTCGTTTGGGTCAATTGGTAACTCCTCCCAATGTGTAAAATTTAGTGATGTCATCTTATGAATAATATATGAGTAAAGAAAACGTCATCTCATGAATAATTTATAGCAACGCAGATCGTGCAAGAAAGCCAAGTCTGTGATTCCGGGTGAAACTCCGCTGCATAGCGTTCACTCCACTCATCGCGTTCACCCTACTCATCGCGTCCACTCACGCGCGCGTTTCACATGAAAGCAGAATACAAATCATTGCGTTCACTCCACTCAAACATTCACAAATCACAGACTTGAACCAAGTCTAGGTAGCACGTTAAATTGGGCTTACTTGAAAGACTCACTGCTTCAAACAGTTCGCCCACGCTTTACTTTACAAGCCATGGCCATACTCATCAAGGATTACTTTATACAGCAATTGCTCAATATACAAAATTCTATACAAAATACAATTAACAAAATCTCGCTCACACAGTTTTGAAAACTTAACTAGGTCGCACACGGGTGATATATGACTGTAGAATGTAACCACGCTCCTATTTTGATTTTCAGACTTGTTTATGACAGCCTGCCAACGTTGATTCGAGAGACGTCACGATTCCTCCCCCCGACCATTCGGTTCAATGCCACCAAAAAGGTTTTAGTTTCTGATAACCATTTGCTCACGAAATCAGTGCAACAGCTACTGCTAAATTCTCCTTCTAAGCACTGCCCGGTTATTTACAGCATGCTTTGCCGTGTCATATACTGTTATCTCACCACCAACTATTCTGTCGATACTTGTGCCTCTGCCAACATTCTCACCTCATATGGCGACCACAGTTGTTTCCATTTTAATGCAAAAAGTAACTGAGACTGAATCATGACTTCCATGACGCAATACTTCCGTAAGCACGACCTCTAGAAAAGAATAGTTCCGTACGTTTCACCCTTAGGCCGACGTCTCTGTCATCGGAATATTCCCCTGTCCGCTGTAGTTTGTAATCACCATCTTTTCATGGTTTATGACAGTCTCCGTGTGTTTGAATTACGTTGTGTCAGGCAGAAAACCGCTAAAATCGCTTGCAATGAAAAACTGCTATAGTATTGCTCCTGGCCTTCAGACAGCGCCTGTGTTTTCTTTGCTTCATTCTATTTCAACAGGCGAGAGTCAAAAGTAGACTTAGAGTTGATAGTTATGGGACAGTCCTAACATAAAAGCAGTTTCGAAAATATCCCGAAGGTAGTATTTTGGTTCCCAATGAGGAGAAACATTTTCAAAGGATGCCGATATACGATCACCGAAACGAAGGTGAAATTAGATATGGCTAAATCTTTCAACTTTACAAGTTACAAAACAAAAGAGTGTCATTCCGATTGCGGCATAATTCATGTAATTTGACAAATAATTGTAACATATCTATTTAGATGGAATGACATTTAAATGCATTAAAATATCAGGGAAACTCATCTTTACGTATACAGTGTTTGTGTCAGGCACATTCGTTTTGGAAAACTATTACACTAGATCTGTTTCTATCTTAACAACACACGTTTCAGGGTAGTCTAGGAAAATATGTTGGATTCAGTTAGTGTAAAAGTGATTGCATTTGTAACCATACCTCGTGTTCCCCACGCTATCACAGGGGCCATCCCTATAGTTAAACACGATTTGGCGCTTTATTCAATACTTGTTATTCAGCCAAAATAAAAACTCAGATTTCGTTGTGTAGTAAGTTAACGTGCCATTAGATCGTGCAATCACAACTCATATTTCATCTTTCAACCATTCATTGTGAAGGCGTATCGTTTCGTAGTCTACAGAACAATGAAGTGACTCTGTAGTGTATGTAAGGCCTTATAGAGACGATATAAAGATACACAATGCACTTTTGTCATACGTCAACAAACTTTGAACGACCATTTGACATGGAGGTCAGTGTATTTGTGGATGAAAAAGATCCCACTTGCCGCTTTGTAAATCGAATGATTCTGTCGACTTAAATCAGAATTTGTAGCTTACAAGTTTTACAGGCAAGTGAATATCATTTGTCACCTGCAACAAAAGACAGAGTAACTATTGCGTAAGATCTATAATTCAGCAGATAACAATTCTTTACATTACTTATTCCGTTTTTTTAAATCTCAACAATCAGTTTCTGAGCTCTCAAATTACCTGAATCTTCTGCGAGCTAAGCACGGTGGTTTCTGACAATTGGTCACAACTTGGCTCGAGGTATCAAGAGGGGATTTGTTCAAGTTGATCAGATGAATATGAAAGACTTAAAATCAGATGAATATGAAAGCATTAAAAGATTGTTTAACTTTGTAAAAAAACTTAGTGTAGTTTTAACAAGTAAACTTAACTGGAGTATGCACATTAACCATGGTGTTTCAAAGGCTTTTAAATGCTTGGATTTATCAAGCGTTCTTGTTAATATTTTAATAGCATCAAAGTTTTAAAAACATTGTATGTCTCCTACGTCAGAAGCCACGTTGAATACTGCTCACCCATCTGGTCCCCTCATCAATTATATTTAATAAAGAAATTAGAAAGAGTCGAAATAAATTTTATCAAGTATCTTTAATTTGTTTCCGTTCATTGATGGCTTCCTCAAGGGCTCTGTATAGTAACCTATGTTATGAATTTCGCCTTGACACATTGGAGAACAGGCGAAAATTTTTAGACACTATTTTTCTTTATAAAATCCTTCACTCAGTTTATAGTGTACCAGATGTTCTTGCACAGATTCATTTTAACGTTCCTGCTTTTACATTGCGTCGTGCTGTTCTTTTTAGACCAGTGTCAGCACGTACGAATATCTTGAAACACTCATTATTATCACGATCTCAGACATATTTTAATTCTATCTGTAACAAGCAAAATTTAGATATTTGTAATAACTTCAGTAATTTTCGTCATGCATTATGTAAGATCCTTTTTTCTGAATAATTACTTTTATCTGGATGTATTTCTGTGTATCTTTCGCTTTATTGCTGTTTTTAGGTTTTTTCTTATGTGAATTCTCCTGGTTGTTTGTTTTCGTTGTAACTGTTTTTTTTGTTTTGTTTTGTTTTTTTTTTGGTTTTTTTTTCTTTCTTTATTTAACAGTTATTGAAGTAGGTATCAATACAACATGTAAAAGGTCTTAAGTATGAAAAGTCAACTACTGGTTGGACGTTTATTCCAAATTTTTATTTACAAAAAACTATATTGACTACATTTGTTTTTATAGCAATTTTACAGAACCTAAAGATTGTCCTGAAACCACTGCTGTCCCTTCCTTTTACAGGAAAATGATTTTATTTATGCACGAGTGCCTTGAAAGACAGGTGAAAGCACCAAGTACGGCAGAGTCCTTACTTAAGGAAGTGCTATGGTCTAATCAATTTATTCGTTTTAAAAACAAAACTTCGTTGTAACTGTTACATATTTTTCCTGTTTGTATTATATTTTTATTTTCAAACGAACCTGTTATTGGGGCAACCTGTTGGTTCGAGATAAAATAAATAAATAATTAATTAAATAAATAATGATTTTTTGTGTGTTTTTGTTGACTGTCGAAATGATCACGTCTGTTTACTGCCTGGTGCCATTTTCGAACGCTGTCATAGGTGACCCCCCCCCCGTCGCTTACCCTATGCAGTTCTGAGGTTTTCTGGTTCCCAAGGAAAACAAGGTAGTTTAAAATTTGCACATTTGGATTGATTTTAACTATAAGATATATCACAAAATTGTATATTTATCATTATTTCGTAGTTTGACTAAAGAATTACCCACGCCTAACGACGTTAACAAATAAACCTGGACATTATAGAAGTCTATTGTGTGGCCCACTGGCGTGGTCTAATGCGTACTAAATGTTATCTGCTAAGTCACGCTTCTCATTTGGACCGTACCATTACGGAAATATCACCACTGTAAAGAAGGGTAGGTAAGCCCTATTTGGAGGGAATTGGTTTAAAAAAGGACAAGAATTATTGAAAAGGGGATACGACTCATATTTGTTTTCGGTGTTTTTTAATGAAAGCCGATACATATTTTCTCATTAAAGATTTTATCATGAAAATTGATCACGTTAGACTCAATATTATATAATATCTGGATGATAGAGTGTACATGATTAATGCCTAAAGCTCGAATTTAGAAATTTTATAGGCGAAAGCTGATGATGTCATGCGCAGCTACACTGACTTAGGCCAGAGAGTGAAGGGGCATTTGCATGGAATTATACGTTGATTTTGTTTCAAACCTCGCATGGATGTAACAGAAATGGTACCTCCATCATCTGACAGTGTTAATTGGGCTGGAAAAAATGGTCATGTTCCTTATCAGTTTAAATGGCTCTACGGTTATACGTTGCTGATTTTACATGTCGAAAGTTACTACTTGAAAGTCATACCAAAGTATTTTTCCATGAGACTCTGGCAATATATTCCGTTGTTCGCTATAATACGACGGACACTGTCTTCCTATTCCTCTCGATCACCACAATTTCAATTTTTGAACTGAGCATTGCCGAAAATTATTCTCTAAAATTTGATATATGACCGAGGATCATAGAAAATTATGTGATTTTTGAAAAACATATTTTAGCTGCTCAATATCATAACTTATGAGTGCGTTTTTACGTGCAGCAGTAACGAAGAAAATACCAATGCTTGTTTAAGTCCCCGGACGAAGTCCAGCGAACTTATGGTTCGGGCTCCGTCCATCTATGCATTGCCTGACTGTCCACTCAGATATCTCCGATATGCCTGAGCAGATTCCTTTCAAATTTTGTATAAAGATAATACATTATTGCATACATATACACGTCTATGGCACGCATAATTAGCGTTGATTTGCACAATTTCTGATTTTTGAAAAAAGCTCTGATTCTCAAGAGACAGCACCAAATTTGATGAACCGTTGTACGCATGTTGGTAACACAGAGCTCTAATAGCACACAAAAGATATTTGTCAGTATTGCGTCAATTAATTGTCAATTTGAATACATCATGAATTCTCATAAATCCAGTAATACTTCAAAATATACTGACTTAAATTTAATTAAACTTCTTACGGATGTTAATATACTTTTGCTTTACCTTCGTGCAAAGAAATTTAGCATGATCATGTCAATCAATAGCTTATTTTCATATATGATTTTTTATAATTATGTGCAATGTCAAGATATACCGACTTAAATTTGATTAATCGTGGTCAGGATATTGATATACCTGAGCTGTAACAGTGTGCAAAGACATTAACCAAGAACATGTCATTCAATTGCTAATTTGCATATTTCGGTACTTTTTCATGATTCCGACAACATTTCAAGAAAGACTGACTCAAATTTGATGAAACTTGGTACAGATATTCATATAACAAAGCTTTAACTGTGTGCAAAAACATTTAGGAGGATCATAATAATTTTATTGTTAATTGCATATTTGATGAATTTCTATAATTATAGATATATCTCTTGACATACTGCAGCACATTGCATAAAATAGCTTAGAATGAAATAGTCAAGAAAAATATTCAGCTATATCTTATAATAGCAATTAATAATATTCATATGTAATAAACTTTCCTAATTTGCGCGCTATGTCCAGGAATACTGCACCAAATTTGATGAAACATGGTACAGATGTTAATCTTTTTGTACTCTAATACTGTGCGAAGACATTAAGCTCTATCATATCAATTAATAGCTAATTTGCATATTTAATGAACTTTAAATATAAGTGTGATATGTCCAGAAATATTGCATCAAATTTGTTGAAACATGGTACAGATGTTGATCTTCCAGTAGTGTAAACGTGCATAGCGACATTATGTTCATAAATTATTAATTTACTTTTTTAAATACCTTTTGTAATTAGTGAGGCACCCCGGATTAGCTAAACTTTTGTAATTAGTGAGGCACCCCGGATTAGCTAAACACGGAAACGGTGTTGTAATGAGAGATCTATATCCTGAATGACTGCACTAAATCTGATGACACTTGCTGCATTTGTGGATTATACAAAGATTTACCACTCAAGAACGGCATTATCAGTATCAATAGCTAATTATAGGAAGTCTCTATTGTGCTGAACATGGGCCATGTTTTGTTCAGATCTAGCGTTCTGACTTTTCTATGTCATTAGCCATTACTCTGACATGCCTTGACAAGTTTCTTGCAGATTAGTTGAATTTTGACATTTCAAGAGCCAGGGCATTACATACCTAATTCTGCCCAACTTGGCAACTAAAATCGTAAACAAACTCAAAGAATATCCCGTCGCTGCACATCATAATTAATAATTAATTTGTAGGGTTTTGATGTATGGAATTTGCAACGAAGGTGGTTTCACTGAGAGAAATACTCCCGAAAACTCCGCACAAAGCAGTGACCGACTCTTCATAGAGGTCATAGAATGACTTCTTTTTGGAGTCAAAGGGTACTTTATGCTTCTCGAAAGCAGAAGTCAAACTTGAGTCCAGTCAGCTCCTGGTTCTTAGATGTGACGTGTTCGTGTGGTTTTATATCTAGAGACCTTGTGTTTACTAAAATAGAGGCGTCACATGTAAATTGATAGTACGCAGAAGTATACAGGACCTGGGTACTTGAGGGTGTTGGAATTAGGTTGTGCCTGGACAATAGGCATGACTGAGGTTTTTGTATTGGGCTAACTCTCATGGTATGTCAGATTACTTTGTTGTAAATGGCATCCTTGAAAGGCATAGAAACCTCCGACTTGAAAGAAACTACTATTTTGACAAGGGGAATGACTTGAAGATAGGGACATCAATAAATTTAGGAGGACGATACATATGTTCATACGATGGATACCACCATAGCTACGATTGTGTCTAAATGGACTTCTCCACATCACGATTTGAAATAATTCGGGATAATTGGATCTTCATAGTTTTCAATTTCTTGGAAGTGTTAGGCGATTTATAGCTGAATGTTACGATATTACAAATTATTCATAAAAACAAGTGTGTAACTTCAAAAGAAAAGCAGGTGGGGTTATATTTGCAGATGAAATCGACATAACTTCATCATCCAATTATCCCAAATTAGTTCCAATTATGTTCCACTTGTTTCAATAATTATATCAGTAAACAAACACTTTGTTTCGAAGACGATGGGACGCAACCATATGCAGGGGAATGTTACAGTCCAGTAGATGCAGTTTTGTTCCCCTACCACCTTAGTGCATCCGTCGATTGAATGAGTTGTGCATGTAGCAAGTTAAATTAGGCTTTTTGAAAGACTCGCTGCTTCCAACAGTTTGCCCAGGCTGGACTTTTAAAAGCCATGGCCATACTGGTCAAGGGTCGGTGGATAGCAACAATTGCTCCATAGACACATTTTTATGCAAGAAACGCAGTTAACAATATCTCGCTTGCATAGAAATGTTCTGAAAAGTATAAAAACAGCTCGGACACGAGTGATGTATTTCTGTAGAATGTAACCATGCTCATACTTGATTTTCACGATAATTCCCCCGAGACCATTCGGTCCCATGGCATCAAAAGGCTTTAGTTTCTAATAACCATTTGCTCACAAAATCAGTGCAACAGCTACTCCTGAATTTTCAGCTCAAACACTGCCTTACGTTTTTACGGCATGCTTTGCCGAGTCATATAATGTTATTTCATCACCAACTATTCTGCTGATTGTTCTGCCTCTACCTGAATTCCACCACATACGGTGACTACAGTTGTTTCCATTGTCACTCCAAGAGTAGTTGGGACTGAAGCACGACCTCTATGGTGGAATAGTTCTGTACGTTACACCCTTAGGCGGAGGTATTTGTTATCGGAAAAATTCCCTTACCCGCTAGTAGTTAGTAATCACCGTCTTTTCCTGGTTAATGACAGTCTCCATGTGTTTCAATTTAGTTATGCCACGTGGGACACCATTAAATTCGCTTGCAATGAAAAACTACAATAGTATTGAGCCTGGCCTTCAGACGCGCTTGTGTTTTCTTTGCTTCGTTCTCTATAAAAAGGCGAGAGTCACAAGTAGATTTTCTGTGGATAATTGTGGGACAGTTCTAACATGAAAGCAGTTTCAAACCTTTCTGAAGATCGGATTTTGGTTCCCTATGAGGAGAAATATTATCAAAGGATGCTGATATACGATCACCGAAACGAAGGTGAAAATAGATATGGCCAAACCTTTCGACTTTACCAGTTACAAAACAAAAGAGTGTGATTCTGATTGCGGCATAATTTGACAAATAATTTTGACATGTCTATTCAGATGGAATGCGTTAAAATATCAGGTATACTCATTTGCACGTAGACAGTGTTTGTGTCAGCACATTTCTTTTTAGTAACTACAACAATAGATCTGCTTCTATCTGACAAAACTCGTTTCAGGGTAGTCTTGGAAAGTATGTTTGATTCAGCAAATGTGAAAGTAATTGGATTTGTAACCATTTCCCCTTCTCTCCATACTATCAAAGGGTTGCTTTCAATTGTTCAACAAAATTTTGACCTTTATTCAATACTTGTTACCTAGCAAACTCGAGAAACTCAGATTTTGTTGTGTAGTTAGTTACCGTGCCATTAGATCGTACAATCACAACTCCAATTTCAACTTTCAACCATTCACTGTGAAGTCGCATGGTTTTTTAGTTAAACAGAACGATGAAGTGACTTTCTAGGGTATGTAATGCCTTATGAGAGACGATATAAAGATACATAAAGCACTTTTGTCATACGTCAACAAACTTTGATATAAAAGGAACGACCATAGGTAGGTAGGTAGGTAGGTAGGTAGGTAGGTGGGTAGGTAGGAGACTGACAGATAGACAGGTTGACAGACACACATGCAAGCTGGCATGCATGCACACACATGCATACGCATGCATAGATACATAGACGCATAGATGGATACATAGATTCCTAGATACATAAATATAGGCCTATAGATACATAAATAGATACATACATGGATACATACGCATATGAATACATAGATACATACATGTAGATATGTCCGTCCGTCCTTCCATCCGTCCGTCAATCCGTACATACATACATAAGCTTACATCACGGTTATTCTACATACATACATACATGCATGCATCCATGCATCCATCAATCAATGCATCCATCCATCCATCCGTCCATCCATCCATCCATACACACACACATACATACATACATACATACATACATACATGCATGCATGCATGCATGCATGCATGCATGCATGCATGCATACATACATACATACATACATACATACATACATACATACATACATACATACATACATACATACATACATACATACATACATACATACATACATACATACATACATACACATACATACATACATACATACATACATACATACATACATACATACATACATACATACATACATACATACATACATACATACATACATACATACATACATACATACTACATACTACATACATACATATCATCTCCTCGTTTTACAAGAATGGTAGTCGTAGATACGAATACATTGCCATCAAGCGCAACTTGGGCTATTTCACCAACAACAGCGATACCAAACTCAAATACAGTGATGTTGAAGTGATTCAAATGCTATATTTCCTAATTGACAACATATTTATCAAGTTTGCTGGCATGACATTCCGGCAAACCATAGGCATTCCTATGGGCACAAACTGCGCCCCACTTCTTGCAGACTTATTTTTGTATTCGTATAAAGCAGATTTCATGCAATTACTTCAGAAATCTGGGTGTAAAAGGATTGCCAAACGATTGAACAACACCCACAGATATATTGATGATGTCATCGGTTTAAACAATCCTGGTATATCCAATGATCTACACCACATCTACCCAGATGATTTAGAAATAAAAGAAACAACTGAAAGTGTGGACTCGGCATCATACCTAGACGTATTTTTTGTAATTAGACAAAATACACTATATACTAAGCTGTATGGCAAAAGAGACGATTTCAATTTTGAAATAATAAACTTTCCCTTTTTGTCGAGCAATATACCATCATCTCCAGCTTTTGGTGTGTATATTTCACAACTCCTTAGATATAGTAGAGCATGCAATTCATATGAAGACTTTAGAGTTAGACACAGCCTATTAGCTCAAAAGTTAGTGAGGCAAGGATTCTCAGAAAGTAGATTAGTGAAATCATTTAAGAAGTTCTACGGTAGATACGGAGATGCTGTATCAAAATATGACCTGTCTGTTTCTCGAATGATGAGTGACAGCATACCAAATTTAGACTCACAAAAGTAATTTGGTGAATTCACCAAATAACAATGGATTTGTCGCTTTGGGTCAATCTTGACGGGTGCAGCAAGCTGGCAAGGCACGCTTACCCATTCAGGACACCTGGTACCACCACTATTTCGTGGTTCAAGATGACCCCATTGCCTTTGTCATTTTCGATATGTTCCTTGAACCTGGTAAATTTCATAGTTACCTTGAATGATGATGATTATTGGACCTGATTTGATGTCTATACATACATACATACATACATACATACATACATACATACATACATACATACATACATACATACATACATACATACATACATACATACATACATACATACATACATACATACATACATACATACATACATACATACATACATACATACATACATACATACATACATACATACATACATACATACATACATACATACATACATACATACATACATACATACATACATACATACATACATACATACATACATACATACATACATACATATACTCCGACAATCAGTTTCAATTTGAAAATAAATCCGGTTTATATCCCCTGGTTTTTGTTTGCGAACCGTTTATCGTATGCTGCTCATAATACGATAATAAGTCAGGCAACATATGACAAATACAAATGTACGAGTTAGATTAACAAAGGAACTGTAGTTAAAGGAATGGTCCACCCAAAATATAATCAGTCTTATACAGGTTTATATGTATGTTATAAAAGCATTTATCATTACTTTTTGCTCAGAAACAGCGATTAGTTGAAGTTATCTATGAAATAAGTATCAAAATCGGGCAATATGGAGACCTTTATAGCTGACTGTGCGTGGCCATATTGTCTACTTCATCGCAAAGCATGCCGGGAAAAATACCCGGATGATGACGCAAAGTTTTCGTGTTTTGGTGCATTGGCTAGGGGGTCTGATCTAGGGAGTCTCATTAACAGCTTATGCCTGCCCGTAAGTGTTACGGATGTACCAATGATCGTGCGCGAGATTTCGAGAAGGCATTCTGCATGATTCGAAACCCGAGGTGAAAACACCGCCTCTAGAAATTGTTGCTGGTGAAGATTGGCACTGACATAAATTTTCAAAATTATAAGCACAGTGCATGTTTTTACGTATGCGAATGCCGTTCCAAGAGAAGGACTTCGTCGGCAGTTTGACGATCCCTTATCAAATTGGGATTAGGAAAAGACTTCAAGATGATGCTGTACCACAAAATTACACTGGAAAGCAAATGCATTGGTGAAAAGGAGGGCATCAAGGGCGATTGTGGGAGAGACTTTCCATAAAAGAAAGAGGTTAATGGTTTAAATATTTATGATTTTTCTGAACCGCCGGAGAGTTTTTTGGGATCATCTTTCCTACAAATAGTTTACTAGTCTTATTATTCTTATTATTTTGATGTCATCGCATTGATATTTAAAACATAATAAAGTTTGCGTGATAAGTTGAAATCAGAAAGTTTTATTTTTGCTCGGGAATGTTTAACCGCATCAACGCAACTAGCACCCACGCGTCACGTCACCGGAAACGATCCGTATGTTGAACGTTATCTGGAACCAAGAATTGGTTCAAAAGAGTTCGAGAAAGAAGAAGATACGATGATGACAACTTTCATTGATGTCGGAAAAATTTCAGACATAAGTGTTTTCATACTTTTAGAAAAAATAGGCACGTCAAAATAAACTTTATTATCGGACATCTGTGCTGTGAGTTGAATTTGTTTTAGCTGTGGGTCCATAGCTGTGGTGTTTTCAGACGGGATTCCTGCCCATTTTTTGGCTGGCGGGGTTAAAATCATAAAATTCAAAACCAGCCCGTAAAAGGCAGGAATCCCGTCTGAAAACACCACACCTATGGACCCACAGCTAAATTTTTCTACGATACCACGTCAGCAAGCCATATTTTTGTGGCGTCGAAAAAATAATGAGCAATTTGCGATTAAATTATAAATAAAAACAAGAAGCAGTCAGTGAAGTTCGTTACTTCGTTGCTAGTGTGGAATTACAAGGAATTTTCCCGAAATAACTAATCACATGGATTTCATAAAATGGTCCAAATGAACCAACGTTTTATATAAGCACGCTACATGACCGTTCTTACGACCATGTTGGATTGTAGTGAAAACGAGGCTCTCTGTAGTAAGGTTTCTAGAAATTTCCACGTAATTACGCCGCGCCAAAGATCAGAGTGCATCGTATCGTAATTCAAACACGCCACTCAACCTCAGCAGCACTTATAATAACATCATTTAGCTAAAGCCTAAAAACATAAAGTTCAAGAGTGGAAAAATGGAATCAGATACTCAATATGTGTGATCGAATATATTTTACGTTTCTCAGTCAGGCTAATCAGACACCGTTACTCTTGTAGCGTAGAGTAACCGTGATTCAGATTTTTTTTCTCAGAGCTGCTTTCTCTCCATACTGCTATATAATAGTACATGACTTTTTAATTTTGCCATCTTCCCGCTCCCGATCTGTCGAAGGTAGTTTATTTCATTCCTTTTTTCTGTAATTTTTCTCTACGACCGGTCGCGAGGTCACGTTCGTGGCTGTAACTTTTTAGTGTTGAATTTCTGCCGACTTTTTTCTCCGAGACCGGCCGCGAGGTCGTACATGGCTTTCAGGTTTTCAGGTTTTCGACTTTTTCAGTAATTTTTCTCCACGACCGTGAAGGAATGGCTTTCAAGTTAATGACTGTTTTTTTTTCTCTCCACGTTCTATCGTCAGGTTGTGGCATTAAAGTGCCATTGATTTTTTTACAATTTTTCTCCACTGTGATTTTCAGATTTAGACGTTTGTCAGTAATTTTTCTCCACGACTGGTCGCCAGGTCAAGGCTTTCAGTTGTTTTTTTTTTTTTTTGTTTTTTCATGACCGGTCGTTAGTTCATGAATGTAAAGTGTTGAATTTTTTCTGAATTTTTGTCCACGACCGGTGGTGAAGTCGGGGTCGACTTTCAAGCTTGTGATTTTTTCGGTTACTCTCCACGACCTGTCGCCCGGACGTTGCTGTAAAGTGTTGAATTTTTCCCAAAAGTTTTCCTAATAACCGGTCGTGGCTTTCATATTTTGACAATTCTCAATTATTTTTTCCAATATTGCACCAAGTTGACAGCAGAAAACGGCTAGTCGGATTCGCAATCTCTTCCTACCTCCGTAGCGGTTTCTAATTACCGGTAACTTACGTTTGAAGTAACCAGACTGTTCAATGTGAGTTGTGAGAACGGGAGAATTTGAGTGTGTTTTATGACTGTACTTTGAAAGGATAAAATGAAATTTCATTTAGTGCCCCCTTGAACAAGAAAGTGTGTTTGAAGTTTAATTTAGTGCCCCGGAGAACATGAAAGTGTGTACGTATAACTATTGTTTGTTAGATGAGGGA
This sequence comes from Ptychodera flava, assembly GCF_041260155.1. NCBI lineage: Eukaryota > Metazoa > Hemichordata > Enteropneusta > Ptychoderidae > Ptychodera > Ptychodera flava. Next base: position 1,209,805 of record NW_027248364.1, read on the forward strand.
CACTCCATTTAGAGTCGGAAAGATGAGTCGTTTCTGGTCGTCCGCTTTGTGTCTCCTCCCTCTCCAATGGGGAACGGTGCTTTGAATTATCTCGTCATTCGTTCATTCTTTTTCTATATGTAACTGAAAAACTAATACTTTTAATTGGCAATTTTCGATAACCATTCTTTGTCATAAAAAGAGTTAACCGTATTTTAAAACCAGCGTTGTAATGGCCAAATAGGCGGAGCAATGTCGTCATACAGTTTTCTTCGGGCGTTTGAAATCCAACATCGTTTTTTTTCAAGTGATAGCAGCTAGCTTGCAATGCTGATCAAAATGTTTTGCCCAAATATACAATCGTTTTGTCACAAGGCGACAATGAAGATGTGTTCAACCACGCGCCACGGTGGGGGACCGTGGTTCAGCTCCAAACATGGCCTCCCGTAACGTTGTTACTTATAATCGAGCTACCAAAAGAGTCATGCTTGCACAGCTTCCTTCGGTAACTGGTGGAGCCGCGTGCCCTTCTTTTACCTCTGAATTTATCGATGTGTCCGTGTATTCGTCGGAAACACCAAGTTCGAAATCCTGGAGTTTGGTATCGCTGAATTCCGGTTCAAAGTTATAAGGTTGGAGGCAAAGTGTATCCATGGGGCAGCAGCTCAATACAAACGTACGGTAGATCAGACCCCCTAGCGATACCCCCTAACTTCCTCAACCAAACACGAAAACTTTACGTCATCAAATGTCAAGCCTCTCTGAGGAATTCCGATAGGTGGCGTTTCCATATCGCTAAAATGGCGTCATACACATCAGTTAATAAAACATCGATTTCTAGGAGAATGAACAGCACATTTTTCATCTTTTCATCATAAATGCTACAAAAATAATCCTTTTCAACTTTTAAAGGCAGGTTGATATTTGGGTGGACTATCCCTTTAAAACTAAAAAGGGACGAGGAAATTGTACATAGTTTGTTTTCATTCGAACCATAATCACATACAGCAAGTTTACAAGCACTGAGTGGCAAGAACATTTTACGCCTTTCCGCAAGTGCAACAATCGTCTTTTGAGTTTGAATCACACTCGAAAATAAGCCGACATTAAAAATTCGATTGTTGAAATCCATGTAGCAAAAAAAATATTATTCAGCATATTTTGTTCATTTCAGCATGCAGACGGTTGACTAGTAGTAATCTTAGTTTCACATGCTAATCTTTAGCATTTCAATATACAATGCATTTTCTCTAATACAATGCATATTCTCCATACTTTATTAACATTTCAATTTTAAGCACAATAGAAATTTATTATGATAAGACGAACGGGCCCTATCGGACTCTGGAATTAGTAATGCATAAACTGTGTGTGATTTTCAGCGTAAAAACGCAAATCCAAGAAAGTCAGTGTTTGCAACATATCAAAACAGTCATCATATTAACACTTATAAGCATAATAATTAATCCGTGAATATGGCTCAAATGGTATCTAGTTTATATTCTTTTAAATGAGGAGCGACTCAAACATTATACTCCTTTTTATATAGGGTCATTCACAAAATACGGCCCTGTATGGACGAGGGCTCAGTGAGTGACGTATTGGACGAACCGAACGAAGGCGAGTCCAATACGTCACTCACTGAGCCCGAGTCCATACAGGGCCGTATTTTGTGTATAACCCTATTATTATACATCTCCCTCCATTAATCGTCCTTATAAACTGATTCTATGGTAAATTGTGAGGGATGCGGCACGCGCGATATGAGTGGAACGCGCGCGATTGTTGAAATACAATTTATACAAACCCTACAGGAGACGCATCGCGCGTCTCCCGTATTCGGGACTCCGCGTAAATACTATACAAAATGCGGAAGTTATTGGACGGTCAAACTCCCATAGGTTACGGCAGTAGGTGTGTAATAATATAGGGTTATTCACAAACAGACAAATATTCACCTTACAGTTCTCTTTGTTGGACCACACACTCGTGAATTACATTGATGTCGATTGTGAAATACGACAATATCTAGTTTTGTCTACCAATAAAATGTAGATGTCAGTTGCGTTTAGCGTTTATTGAGGATTACAATTTTATTTTTCCGAATACTTCTCTTCTATATTTCATGGCAAATATGTTCACCTGTACATTGTGCCACGTGCTCCACAATATCGCTGCGACAGACTTTTTCCTTCTGCAATGGTGCACACATCGGATGACGCCATTCAAGCATTCTCACATAATAATACGCTCCTATATTTTCCCGTGGTTATTAAATAAAGTAATTACCATCTGTTACATCTTAACAATCAAGATAAAATGACCAAGATAAAATGGAGCCTTTACGCAACTTCGATGATTTTATGGAGTGTACGATTACATTTTAACCATCACACACACACACACCACACACACACACACAGATAAAGAGATAGACGGATGGATGCACGGATGGATGGAAGGATGGATGGATGGATGGATGGGTGGACGGATAAATGGATGTATGGATAGACAGACAGACAGACAGACAGACAGACAGTCAGACAGACAAGGAAGCAGGCACCCGGGCACGCACACACACACAGGAAGCTTTATACGGTATTGTGCCTTTGCAACAACCGCCGCTGATGTTTTAATTCACACACGAAATTAAGCTGAGTTTATAAATTTGATTGTTGAAATGCAAGTAGCGTTAAAACATTAGAGAGCAATAAAAATAATTTTAGAATTTTTATTCGTTTCAACATATGGACGGTTGACTGGGTGAATATACGCTAATATTTAGCCTTTCAATGCCTGTATACAATCCACGTTGTTCTTAATATATTCCTTATACTTAATTTAACATTCAACATTTGTAGCACAGAAACATTCAATAGGCTGATCGAACGGTCCATAGCGACTACATAAAGAACAGTACACAAGCTGGAATTAGGGACCGTTCAGTTTTTATGGCCGGGGGGGCCGGCAAAATCCAGGGGGGTCATCGTAATTTTGGAATCCGCAAAGGGGGGCATCGCTTTTTCACTGGTAGGAAAGGGGGGGTCACCACATTTTCAAAAACATAATACCAACAACAAAGTTCACTTTATGCCATGGCCATGATCGACCCTCTTTACCGGCGGGCCGCCTTTGGCGGCCCACTACAATAAATATACATTATGTATTACCCATGACCCTCTTAACGGGCAGACGCCTTTGGCGGCCCACTCCAATTAGGTTTACTTCATGCAATGGCCATGATTGACCCTCTTTACCGGCGGGCTGCCTGCGGCGGCCCACTACAATAAATTGACTTTATGTAATACCCCACGGCAATCTTACCGTAAAATTCCCAATTGAAGCCGCGGCTTGTATTAGAAACATTTTTGAGGGACCCCTGGGATCACGTCACTGAATAATGGTAATGGCTGCGCGCCTTCAGCGGCCCTGTCCAGTAAAGTCTACTTTATGCAATAGCCATGATCGACCCTCTTTACCGACGTGCCACCTTTGGTGGCCCACTAGAATAAAGTTGACTTTACGTAATGGCCCATGACCCTCTTAACCGGAGGGCTGCCTTTGGCGAACCACTCCAATAAAGTTTACTTTATACAATGTCAATGGACATGAGTTTTCTATGGAAATGAAGTTAAAAATTGCCTTACAGTCGTCCTAATTAACAGACGTTTCAATGGTTGTGGCTGAGAAGTTTGTGCACGGCATCTCTGCTACACGAATAAAGTTCGCCGCGTACCGGAGTTCAAATCCAACCATGTGGGTAAATTTGACATATGGGTTTTGGTTATTTTTCAGGGGGGGGGGTCATCAATTTTTTTTTCGCTTGACAAAGGGGGGATCATCTTTTTTCACAAAAAATGCAGGGGGGTCTATATTTTTCTGAACACCGGCGACAACATTTTGCCGCCCCCCCCCCCAGGCCGTAAAAACTGAACGCTCCCTTAGTGGTATATCGTATTGTGTATGGTTTACAGCGTGAAAATGCAAATCAAAGCAACAAAACAAATTATTAATTGTAATGACACTGTAGGATCCAAAACCCTACCTAGCTCGGACCCCTGATTTATATTCTCAGTGCCGTTTAAAATGGCGTTTTAATGATTCTTTTTCTTGGAGCAACAACATTACTAAGTGCAATTCCACTTCACTTCTGTATGTATAGTTAATCGCACGAGTAGGTGTGCTGTTACAGTTGTAAACACCACACTGATGGTCAGGAACTTGTAAACATCACGAGGCCGAAGGCCGAGTGATGTTTACAAGTTCCTGACCATAAGTGTGGTGATTACAACTGTAACAGCTCACCTACGAGGCGCGATTAACGACTTATACCACGAAAAACAGGCCAATTCTTCTATACATTTGACAATGCTGTCAATAAATCGTCGACTTTTGATTTGAACACCCACAATGGAATGGGGCGACCCATTGTATGTCGAAAGGTTCACAGAGGTCATTATGCACCTGACATGCGAGTTGGGGAAAATGACCCATCCCAGACAAGTAGGACAAGGCTCTGGTAAACTGCAAATCTGCATTTAAATAAGGGCTACAGAGTGGTATAATGCACCTGTGTAGAAGGGAACTGTTTTAGTCTGATTTGTTAAATAAAATAGGTTGCTTTACTCTGTCGTATTGGCTATTGGCTAGTGAGAAGGAATTCAGTCTGTAGATACATGTGATTGCCTCGTGGATGCATCAGGCTTCCAATGCCATTTTCGTGTTTTCGACAGGTCGAGATGGATCTTGTCAACTTGTCTGATCTGATGACCCTAGAGACTTCCTAGAGATCAATGAACGGTCATGTAAAAACAACAAAAGTGGATTTTACATGGGCAACCTGCCCTATAAGAGCAGCCGCTACTACGGAGTGCATCAAATCCATGATGTGTAGTTCAACTTATAAAAAGTACTTGGCGATGATACCGCCGACAGGACCGTTAACTATGGACGACTTTGCCAAGGGGTAATCAAGTTCTCCTCCCAGAAAGTAGGCGTCTTTACGTTAAGCAAATGAGCGAGATGGCTTGGATAGAAGGCCATCACACTGGACATTTTGGCAAGTTAATTTAGGGAGCCTTCAGTAATTACAGTGGGGTGGGCCGGGGAATGGGGGGAGGAGAGGGTTGTTTTTTAGAAAACAGTTCAAAGGGGAGGGTCACTTTTTATAAACCTATCTTAGGGGAGGGTCACTTATGGCAGAAGCTGATTTTATGGCCAAAACTTTTATTGTCCTTGTGATATTTCCTGAATAGGAAATCAACAACAAATACGTACACATTATCCACAAGTTTCACAAGCAAAGAAGATGCAGTGGTATCCTACATTAAACACCTTGAACAGTTAAAACTGATAAAAGACAAGCAACAAAAACATATGCAACAGGTAGAAAAGTGTATATCAATAATCAAATGTACATAAATCCAAAGATATTGTCAGTTTTATATAGGAAAAATTGTGCATAGTTCTCTCATAGACCACCATGTACAGTAAATCAACTTTTCAGTGAAATTCCAAAATCAAATTTCTTGCACAACCATGGACTTATAACCACTCTAGTTTAATCAAAAACATTGATATAAGTAATCAAGCGCACATACATGCACAGATTTACCTAGTTTTGTATTGGAAAAAAATTATTCATAGTTTCATCATAGACCCCCATGCATAGTGAATCAACATTTCGGTGAAATTCCAAAATCAAATTTCTTGCACAACCATGGACTTGTAACCACTCTAGTCTAATCAAGAACAATAATGTAAATAATCCAGCATACATAAATGCACAGATTTATCTAATTTTGTATTGAAAAAAATTATTCCTATTTTCATCATACACCCCCATGCATAGTGAATCGACATTTTGGTGAAATTCTAAAATCAAATTTCTTACACAACCATAGACTTGTTAACACTCTAGTCTTATCAAGAACATTAATATTAATAATCAAGAGTACACAAATGCAAAGATTTACCAATTTTTGTATTGGAAAAAACTATTCATAGTTTCATCATAGTGAACCAACTTTTTAGATTAAAAATTTATTTTTTTTCTCCATCGCGCCCCTATGCGAAGCCGTACGATTTTCCCCGTAAAATGCCCCTAAGACCCGCTGTCTGTTTGTCCTGTTATTTGACTATTTCTTGCCACGTATTACAGGAAAAGTTAAGAAGGGTGATCTGCAATGGGACCGACTTCGGCATGGGGTCAAGTTTGTCGCGGTGCCGGTAATTTGTTGGGCCGGATTCTCTTTTAGATCGCTTTTCGTCAATGCAGTGACCATTCTTCCTTATCGATGCAACAGCATTTCACGTGTCCTGCCCTGGATTACAGATCATGGCCTTGTGTGTTATTTCTGTGTGACGCATTGGGTTTTTTGGTGGCTTAAATATACTTGTCATATGAGAGTGGTGAAAATCATTACTTATGTAAATGTATGAGTTCTCTGAATTTGAAGCAGCTTGTCACCACTCCGACCCGTTCTTCTTCTGATACACTTTTGGATCACATTTATGTCAATCATTCTTGTAATGTTTCAACATTGGCTTGTCTGATCACTACCCTGTATGTATAATTAGGCGTTATCATGGAAAAGATGCCGGGACTGGCGATTATATTTGTGTTAAACGTAGAAATTTCCTCAATTTTGTTTCTGAAAGATTTGTCACGGGCTTAAACTCTGTATCATGGCCCAATATAGCTCATGTAACTGATGTAAATGCTGTTTGTAATTAGGAACGGATTAATTCTTTCAATTTTGCTTGCGATACTCATGCTCCCTATTGTACCAGGAGAGTCAATCGGCTTCGACAGCCACCATTGTTTTCACCTCATATTTTAGAACTTATTCATATTAGGGACCTTCACCTTGCCAAGGCATCACGTTCAAAGTTGCCTAGTGATTGGCTTCTGTATAGAACCCCTAGAAATAGAGTCGTCCATACTATTGCAACAGAAAAACGTCGCCACTTTGGAAATACCTTTATGGAAAATTCTCTCAATTCTTCTATTGTGTGGTGGACTGTGCATGATCTACTATCTAAAGGTAACTCTCTGTCACAAAGTTCACGTATTACACACAATGGTGAAATTCTGTCAAATCATACAGCCTTTACAAATGCCTTTAATGTTTACTTCACTAGTATTGTCAACAAGTATCGCCATAGTCTTCAAAATGAGCCGGACTTTGGCAAAATTGAAGCATGGGTTGCCACACAAATTGGCCCATCATCGGTCTCGTTTCAAATTCCACCTGTTACCACAAACATCTTTCTTTATTAGATATTGGTAAATCAGCGGGCTTTGACAATGTCTCCCCAAAGCTCCTTAAAATAGGTGCAACCAGTGTTGCTGATTCTGTTGCAAGTATTTTCACTTTGTCATATGTAAATGGCTCCTTCCTGGTTGTTTTAAGTGTGCTTGGGATGTATATACGTACCTATTCACAAAAATGGTTCAAAGCAAGATATGAATAACTACAGATCAATATCCATTTTACCTGCTCTTTCTAAAAATTTTTGAAAGGCATGCTTACAACCTTTTTTACAATTATCTTCCTATGAAAAATCTTTTGATTTGTTCTCAGTCAGGTGTCAGGTTTTCAGTTGATTAAAGCTTACGGATCAACTTTTACAAAACGTTGATCAAGGTCTTTACAGTGGTCTGATATTTTTAGATTTGTGTAAAGCTTTTCTTCTAGTTGATCATGATGTTCTTATTAGAAAGCTGTCTATTTATGGTGTACAGGGTTCATCACTGACTTGGTTCCGTTCATATTTATCAAATAGATGCCATTTACGAGTTATCTTGGGGCGACACAGATTTTACCAATTGTATGTGATGTTTCACAGGGGCTCGATCTTATGCCTCTTTTATATCTAGTATTCATCAATGAACTTCCCTTATGTATCAATATTGGTAACTTAGATATGTTTGCTGATGATCAAACATTATGTGTTTCTGGGGCTAATACGGATGATGTTGATAAGAAAATTCAAAATGAGGTCATGCCCATTTCTTCTTGGGTCACAAATAATGCAATGTCCCTCAACACAACTAAAACCAAATGCATGATTGTCGCTTCACGTCAAAGATTTATTGTTTGAAGAATTCTAACGTTATTTTAAAAGTGCGTATTAATGATTCTGACATTTGTGATGTTTTATCGCATACTCTTCGTGGTGTTGACATTGACAGTACACTGAGTTTGGACACTCACATTGACACTTTATGTTAGAAATTGTCACGTAGAATTGGCGTTTTGCAGTGGTGCGTGCTTTGACTCCACTTCACGTTCTTCCGATGGTTTATAACGCCACGTTTCTGTCTGTATTTGATTATTGTTGTACTGTATGGGGCAACACAACAAAGACCAATCTTCTAAGAATTCATGAGCTTCAAAAAGGAATTGCTAGGTTCATCCTAGGTGTTGATTTATCTGTGTCTTCCCGAGTTCTCTTTATACGTCTAAATTGGTGAACAATTGACTTTCGTATAGATTACTTTCACGCTGTAATGAAATTTAAAATTCTCAATGGTCTTGCACCTGGTTATTTAGACCAGTTCCGCTATATCGCAGACATGAGCAATTTCAACACAAGCAGCTGAAGTAACAATAATTTATATGCACCTTCTTTTAAGTCATCTGCTGGACAAAGGACTTTCATTTACAGCGCTACTGCACTATGGGACGATATTCCCCCTTATATAAGAAATGTTAAAAATGTGTCACTATTCAAAAAACGACTGCTTGAGTTTTTGTTTACTAAATTTATGTATGAAGGTTCTTCCTTAGATTAATTTTTTTCTCCATCTGTCCCCATTTGTGTCATATGTATTTAACACAGGACAGATTATTTTCTAGTGATGATGTATATTTCTGAGGGCTCTGATGTAAATTACAATCAGTTTGTAAATCAGACCACCCTCCTTTAATAAAGTGTACATAAATAAATTAATTAATATAGTGTTCATCATTTTGTTATGTAGGTCATTTTCCCCACACTCATCATGACCTGAGTTCAATTAGTCTAGAACATTCTCAAGGTCACTGCCCTTAATGACCTCACAACCTTGAATTCAATTAGTCATGTTTTGAATGTTCTAGAAATTTAGTTAGTTGTGTAAGAGAGATAATTTTAGAACAGTAATTAGCATGTCATAAAAGTTCTAGATTGTTCTTATATGCTTATGTAACCACATGAGTATAAATACTGGGACAGCAGGCTTGCAGTCAGACTTTTGGGATCGTGTCTCTTGTGTGTTACTAAACTCCAGCAGTAGTCATTCGCAAGACTTTCCAAGACATTCACTGCCAACGCTGGAATTATACTGTGGACTTTGTGCAGTTTCAAGCCTGCAAGCCAAAGGACTGTTCATTCATCCGACTGACTGTTACAACTGGAGCTTTGCCGTCCTTGCTGAGATAAGTAGTCTGTACACTTTTAAAGCTTGTACTCTATCACTGACTTAGCAATTAGCTTTATTTTCGTAATAAATTTTGTTTAAACGTTAACTGCTGAGTTCACCCTTTTGTTCGTTTTCTCTGCACGTAACAATTTCAGTAATGTTTTATTGTTGCACGAGTACTGTACATGTACAACATGACCGCAAGCGATCAAATCCCATTTTCACCATTACTACGTGAAGTAAACTCAGAAATTCATAAACGGCATAATGTGCCGAGTGTATTGTCGAAATGAGTTTATAAATATAAATACACCACTGAAGTTCGTTTCCGATCTTATAATTTAGTGTTGCATGATCTTGAGCCTTACAGAGGCGTTTACAAAATGAGGATCACTTCCATCTCACTCCCATTGCAGTTTAGAAGACGACTTATGTTTATAAAAAAAACCATCGTAATCAACAAAAGTCGTGCATGCGCAGCACGACGACAGCCGCACTTTAATCAATGGACGACGATAAAATTAAATATAATTACATAGACTTCAATTGAAGAAGCGGTCTTCATACTTCATGTACATGACAATAACAAATAACGAAATATTTACTTACTTAATAGTGTTGTTTACCTCTTGGGATTCTTGATATTGACAGGAACACTCTTCTATAATAAAGTTCTGTATTTCCAGACAAATATCCACCTTACAGTTCTCTTTGTTGGACCACACACACACGTGAATTTGATTGATTTCGATTGTGAAAGACTACAACATATACCTTGGTCTGGCAATACAACGCAGATGTCAACTGAGTTTAGTCTTTATTGAGGATTACAATTACTTTCTTCCAAATACTTCTTTTTTATATTTTTATGGAAAATATTTTCAACTGTACATTGTGCTACGTGTGTGTTCCACGATATCGTTGCGTCAGACTTTTTCCTTCTGCAATGGTGAACAGATCATATGACGCATTTTAAGTATCCTCGCTTAATACTACGCCCCTACATTTTCCAATAGTTGTTAAATTAAGTGAATAAAATCTGTCGCATCGTAACAACCAGACAGAACAGAAGCTCTTTAGCACATTCGAGTAATCTTTTATGGTGTGTAAATTTACATTTTTTACAATCACAAACATATTGCATGCATGCATAAATAAATACATCTTTTTCACAACTTTCACGGTGTCATTTGTACCGTTACTTTGTCAGTACTCTTTGCTGTGCTGTGTTATGTTTGTCGCACACAATATCTGTATGTGACTTTTGACCAATAACTCTTGGACTGCATATGGGTATGACTACTTCTATCATAGATAGATAGATAGATAGATAGATAGATAGATAGATAGATAGATAGATAGATAGATAGATAGATAGATGGATGGATGGATAGATAGATGGATGGATGGATAGATAGATAGATAGATAGATAGATAGATAGATAGATAGATAGATAGATAGATAGATAGATAGATAGATAGATAGATAGATAGATAGATAGATAGATAGATAGATAGATAGATAGATAGATAGATAGATAGATAGATAGATAGATAGATACCGGCTATTGAACCACTCTTTTTTGGGAGTGGAGATTTAGCCGAGCGGTTCTGTCTGTGGCCTCTCAGCTAGGCGACTGATGCCGTGTGTTGTGGGTTCCAATCCGATTGAAAACTAGCCGTATACATACATACATACATACATACATACATACATACATACATACATACATACATACATACATACATACATACATACATACATACATACATACATACTCAGACAGTCAGTTTCAATTTTGAATATAAATCCGGTTTTTATCCCTTCGTATTTGCTTGCGAACCTTTATACCACATGCTGCTCATAATACGATAATAAGTCAAGAACATATGACAAATACTGATTTATAAGCCGACATTAAAAATTCCATTGTTGAAATACAAGTAGCCATTAAACATTATCGTGGAGAGCAATAAACATGATTTCAGCATATTTTATGTTCATTTCAGCATGCGCACGGTTGGCTTGTAGTAATCTAAGTTTCACATGCTAATCTTTAGCGTTTCTGTGTATATATGCAATCCATCTTCTCTAATTTATTACTCACACATTGTTTTACATTTAAATTTTAAGCACAGTAGACATTTATTAATGGAATACGAACGGTCCTATCGGACTCATAAACTACAGCAAACAAGCTGGAATTAGTAATGCATATACTGTGTGTGATTTTCAGCGTAAAAACGCAAATCCAAGAAAGTCAGTGTTTGCAACATATCAAAACAGTCATCCTATTAACACTAATAAGCATAATAATTAATCCGTAAATATGGCTCCAATGGTATCTAGTTTATATTCTTTTAAATGAGGAGCTACTCAAACATTATACTCCCTTTATATTCTGTTATATAGCTGCAAGTCAATAAATACCAGTCTCTGTTTAGAAATATTCACTGCTGATATACCAGATCTGAACTAGTTCATCATCAGGTCATTCATGTAGACTATTGGACGTAACATTTTCTTTCACAACTATTTTTTTCGAAAGTTTCAGCACTGTAAATAATTTGAACAAAGCAATCTGGTTGCACTGATCTATCGAATACTATCTCTGGAAGTCTATTTGCAAGTTCATTCTCACCGTTGAAAGGTATCTTGGCATGATAGAACACAAACAGCTGATCAATTAAACAAAATGTCCCATCATGCAATAGTTTATTCAACACTTCGACTTCTGCACCTTCTATGTTCATCTTCAGAACGACAAAATCACTGTCAATGACGTGTTTTTGTAGCCATCGACTGAAGTTGATAATGGCGACGTGTATCGGTTTATCACTTCTAACACCACTTTTCACTTGCGAGATTGAAGACCCGAAAAAAACAATTTTAGAGTGTCTGTCAGGGTAAAGTGTAGGCCCACCTTCGTTTACCCAAACTGCTGTTTCTGCATGAAGTTCAAATTTCAACTGACTCTGCAGTTTCTTCAGTGTTTCAGTTTGTATTGGATCTGCCTCAAAAGCAACAACTTCCAGTCGTTTGGATTATAATCGTACGGTATTCTTACATTCTTGTTATTTGTGTCGTCAACGACAGCTTTGGCGTAAAACCCGCGAATAGTATCACCTCTGTTTGCGCCAACGTCGATGTAGAACTTTCTGGAAGGTTGTGTCCCGGATGTTGACATGTGATCGCTCAGTTGTTCGTCTGATCTAGACCCATCGATAGTTCTCAAATACTTTGCTCTATCAAGGAGAATTACAAACAATACGAAGAGAGATACCAATGTGAAAACCAATGGTAAGCGTTGAACTTTTCCAAGGACGTACATTTCTGTCGGAAATAAATGAATGGAATGTTTAGTAGGGATTTAAGTTTGTATTTCACTGTATTCGCAATAACTACGAAAATGTAGAATCATGTGTGGAAAGTATTTTTGATTAACATGACTGGAACTAATTTGGGATAATTGGATATTCATATTTTTCAAATTTCTCAAAAAAGTTTAGTGCCATATATCTGAATGTTGCAATAATACAAATTACTCATAAAAAAGAGTGAAACTAAAAATGAAAAGCTGATAAGCTTACATTTTAAAAGGAACAGACCATCCAATTTTCCCAAATTAGTTAAAGTCGTCTTAATGTCAGTCTTGTTTTAATAATGAGCGCAATGTTATAAGAAATTCGAATTGTCTTAATTATTTGGTGCAAATGATTTGTTACTTTTCCAATGCATTTTGTCCATCATTTATCTAAGCCAGTACTTATGTCGGCGCCCCTGTAGCACGCCCTGGGAACACAACAGTAAATTTAAGCCTTTCAGTGTCGAAGTCAATTTTTGTCACCTTTGTAAAAATATGATACACACATTTTTTCAAGTTCAAGATAATTTTTCAGATTTTCCCTATGATTTTCGCCGAAAATTGTCGCCAATTAAACGTTGTGTCCGTTTTTTCCAAAATTATTCAAAAATCATCCTAAAAAAACAATAAAATTCGGAAAACTGATGTCCGAAAAGTTCGTGGTAAGCATTTCAGCCCCCAAAGGGTTAAGAATGATTCATGTTCAATATAGTTCAGTTTTTGCGTTCTTAAAATGTACAAGGATCACACAGGTTTGATATGTTTAATATTGCGTTATCCTTGAAATGTGCTGACACAAATGACATTACATAGAATATAGTTTTCGAAATATTTTCTCGCTTCAATGTTTTGATGATTCTCTTGGTTTTTAGGGGTTCTATGGAACAATGTTCTCCAGTGAATTTCAATATAACCATGCAATATCCTCCATTATATTACCATGCCCTGCCTGCATGTCGCATTTTGATTGATCGAGCTGAACCACGTGACTGACCACAAATACACAGTAATGGTATGTTATATGCCCGTGAATATGAATAATAAGATTAACAACTCAAAGTATCGTAACTTTACAGCTCAAACGTAAATCATAATCAATCATAAAATAAAATGGAGCACTTATGGGCCAGGTTGAGATACTTTTTTCTGAAAATATTTCCAGATTTGTCAATATTTTACAGCACGCGTGACAGTGCGTCTCGTATTGCTCAGTTCTTTGGCCCAGTTGTCGTTCGCTCAGAAAATTTTCGCAAATTTTGACGGTTTTCTCTGGTTCGTTGATAATATAATGGAAATATATAATGGAAATATTATTGTTTATCTTTGTATGCTGACGATTCCAAGTTTAATTATGGCCATTACGGATATGTCCGATTGCGTCAAACTACAACAAGATATCAACCAGGTTGTGAAGTGGACGAGGAAATGGAAGCTGTCATTAAATGTTGAAAAATGTTCATGTATTTCATTCACTTTGAAAAAAACCGTCAAAATATTTCCTTATAGATGTGCTAAGCAAACTATCTTGACTCGCACCAACTTTGTAAAAGACCTTGGTGTATTTTTAACAAGTAAACTTAACTGGAGTATGCACATTAACCATGTTGTTTCAAAGGCTTTTAAAATGCTTGGATTTATCAAGCGTTTTTGTAAATATTTTAATGGTATCAAGGTTTAAAAACATTGTATGTCTCGTACGTCAGAAGCCACGTTGAATACTGCTCACCCATCTGGTCCCCTCATCAATTATATTTGATAAAGAAATTAGAAAGAGTCCAAATAAAATTTATCAAGTATCTTTGTTTCCGTTCATCGATGGCTTACTCAAGGGCTCTGTATAGTAACCTATGTTATGAATTTCGCCTTCCCACATTGGAGAACAGGCGAAAATTTTTAGACACTCTTTTTCTTTATAAAATCCTTCACTCAGTTTATAGCGTTCCAGATGTTCTTGCACAGATTCATTTTAACGTTCCTGCTTTTACATTGCGTCGTGCTGTTCTTTTTAGACCAGTGTCAGCACGTACGAATATCTTGAAACACTCATTTTTATCACGAGCTCAGACATATTTTAATTCTATCTGTAACAAGCAAAATTTGGATATTTTTAATAACTTCAGTAATTTTCGTCATGGATTATGTAAGATCCTTTTTTCTGAATAATTACTTTTTTCTGGATGTCTTTCTGTGTTTCCTTCGCTGTGTTGTTGTTTTTTTTTGTTTTTTCATGTGAATTCTCCTGTCTGTTTGTTTACGTTGTAACTGTTATATATTTTTCGTTTTTGTATTATATTTTAATTTTCAAACGAACCTGTTATTGGGGCAACCTGTTGGTTCGAGATTAAATAAAATAAAAATAAAAATAAAATAAAAATAAATAACAGACTCCGCTCTGACCATTAACATTTTTTATGGGCACGGGCTCGAGGAAAGCCAAATTAACGGGCGAGGCTTTGTCTTTCCTCTCGCTCTTTCCCATAAATAAACGTTAATGGTCAGCGCGTCGCCCGTTATTTCTATAATAATATATCTCTTTGCTCATAAATGTGGTGTTGCAAAGACCGAGAGCATAGTCCACTAGAGGAGTCAGTTTAGTTCTATCTGTTTCCAGTATGGCAACTATTTCTTCCCAAATTTGTTTAAAGTTCATCAAAGGCATTTGTTCTCACCTATTTCCTTTTCAGGCCAACCGCAATGCCAACCTCCGTACGGTATCCTTACAACGGAATGTTTCCTTCAACAATGATGCACTGATCAGATGACCCTATCTAGTCATGCTCAGTTAATACGAACCCATGTTTTCAGTAAATACAAAGCATAACAGCTGACACATTTTAAATGTATTCTAGATTTTTCTGATGTCGTTTAATTCTCACATTATCATAAAAGTGTTAAACGTTTAGCATTTCATAAAATATCATTGCATTGACATTTTAAAGTACAACTTTATCTGATAATATTTCGTCTAACTTTCAATAGTCCAAACATGTCAAACGTATGGCAATACATAAATTAGTGCCGCATTCACATTTGAAGTACCCATTAATAAAGTAACATCGTGTCGCACTATATCATATAACTTTTCACACTCTCACGTTCTCGACAACAGTATACTGTAATATTACGGTGCATTTCATGGCATACCTTGCTGTAAATAAAAATTAATGAAAGGCGGTAATTATTCGCCATATAGTGCAAAAAGTGAACACTTCATGTAAACTCAATGAAACAGCAATTTTCAACACTTAGATTAAGCAGTTTGGGACTGACCAACATGTGTGTCAATGATACCTTTTGTAACCAATTCTTAGTTTTGAGCGGCGTTGAAATACTCATTAAAGAGAAAAACCATTCACAATTATTTGGGTAGTACATGTGGACAGATTTTTTAAGGTGTTGACTAATTTTTCCTAGTTGTTTTCCATTTTCGCATAAATCTAACCAATTACTCGGAGCAAAAATTCGAGCACAGACTTTTTGCCAACCACAAGTTTCACTTCAGTCTTGCTGGAATAAATTTTGAACACATTTTCAGTCTTCTTGTTGAATATAATTATATCTCTATCAGCTTGGTGTATTGAGCTGTAAGCAGTCACACCATCTTGGTTGACATAAAATACATCTGAGATGTTGCTGTGCAGAGATACCACAATACTTATTCAATAAATTGACTTCCATGTATCCGACTTTGGCAGATAGGGGCGAGCGGCAGACTCACCTATTTTTCACACTTAATGTACCCACCTACATACGGCCACATCATACGTCATTTGAAAGCTTATTATCTCCACTTCAAGAAAATTGACGATGTGGAGCTGCCAAGTAGGGCCATACCCCCCTAATTTGCGTAATTCACACGGGTATCCAATTTGCATAAATGTGATATAAAATTAGGAATTCATTGTAAACTACTCTAAACATACTCTTAAACTATCGAGTGATATATGAAATGAAAGGTATTTGCATGTAGAATACAACATGGATATCCAAAAAGATATTTATAATTGGTTTCACTGAAATATGTTCATATTTATTGTTAAAAAATGATTTTCCCCTTTTGGATAACAATATTTTAAAATTTCAACACATGCAGCCGCATCATACAGCCACATCATACGTCATTTGAAAGCTTATTATCTCTACTTTATGAAAATGGACAATGTCAACTAGGGCCATAGCCCCTAATTTGCATAATTTACACGGGCACCCAATTTGCATAAATACGATGTAAAATCAGAAATTTACTGTTAACTACTCTAAACATACTTTTAAACTATCGAGTGATATATCAAATGAAAGGTATTTGCATGTACAATTCAACTTTGGTATCCAAAGAGATATTTAAATTGATTTCACTGAAATAATTTCATATTTATATTGAAAATATCTTTTCTCCTTTTGAATCATGATATTTTGATAATTTTAACACATACAACTACATCATACAGCCACATTATACGTCACTTGAAAGCCTATTACCTTTGCTTTACAAAATTGACGATATGCAGCTGCAATATAGAGCCATAATTCTTGAATTTGCATAATGCACACGGGTACCTAATTTGCATGAGTCCGATATAAAATTATAAAAAATCCATTGTTTAGTACTCTTCACTTGCTTTTAAACTATCGAGTGATATATCAAATGAAAAGTATTGGCATGATACTGCTGTTGAAATTTTTAG
This sequence comes from Ptychodera flava, assembly GCF_041260155.1. Taxonomy (NCBI): domain Eukaryota; kingdom Metazoa; phylum Hemichordata; class Enteropneusta; family Ptychoderidae; genus Ptychodera; species Ptychodera flava. The sequence goes on from NW_027248364.1 coordinate 1,227,243, forward strand.
AATACCATTATTCAAAAGGGAATATAACTTTTTTCACTACAAATATGAAAAATATTTCAGTAAAATCAGTTTGTATATCTCTTTGGATGTCAATTAGAGATAATAAACTTTCAAATGACGTATGATGTGGCCGTATGTAAGGTAGATACATTAAACTCCTAAAATAAGGCCCTTTTTGTGGATTCGCCGCTTGCCTAATATGAGGACGCCACCACTCGGTAACTTTAATGATCCACGGGGAACATTCAGTGACATGGTCATCGGGAAAAAATGGTTTGGATATCTGGATTTTCTCACAGTCACAGGTGTATTTTACATATATACCTACCTAACAAAACAGAAAGAAAGATACTCATACAGGACCACGCAAATACATATATATCTTGACTCACTTATGCATATATCGTGAGTTAACGCTCTTTTGGAGAAGGTAGCCAATCATAAATGATGTATTAAATTACTGACCTTTCTCCAATGTGTCTAGTCCTGATTGAATGAGATACTAACAGGTACTGCCTCAGATTAACAACGTCATCGAATGCACTGTCATATATATATATATATATATATATATATATATATATATATATATATATATATATATATATATACATATATATATACACACACACACACACACACACACACACATATATATATATATATATATATATATATATATATATATATATATATATTATATATATATATATATATATATATATATATATATATATAAGGAGGGTCCAGGAAGAAGTACAACAACCACTTCCTGAAGGGGCCATCATCTTCTGTATGGATGTACGCGCATTATATCCAAGCGTACCCAGAAAAGAGGGCACGATAGCATGTAAACAGGCATTAGACAGAAGAAAACAGCAAATACCCCCAACTGAAGATATAATGGAAGCCATTGACATAGTACTTGACAACAATCATTTTGAGTTCGCCTGGCAACACTACATTCAAACTGAAGGCACAGCTATCGGCTCAAAACCAGGTATGAATTATGCCTGCACATATATGGGCACGTGGGAAAACGATCTGCTATAGAAGCCCCTACACTGGTTTAGATATGTCGACGATGTATGGGGAATTTGGACACACTCTGAACAAGAACTAACAGATTTCGGCGAACTGAAAACTCAATTCATCCAAATATCCAAATCGAACTCCGCTATTCAACTGAAACACTGGAATTTCTCAACGTAAATACAAGTATCCAAAACGGACGAATACGTACCAGCGTCTATAGCAAACCAACAGACAAACATCTCTATCTACACGCGGAATCGGACCATCACAAAAGTGTGAAAAAATCTATACCGTACGGCCTGGCAACTATCGCAAGAACAATATGCACACACACTGAAGACTACAAGGACCAGAGTAGAGAGACCAAATAAAATACCACATGAAAAATAGGGGATACAAAATCAGACACATAGAACAACAACTGAAAAAAGTTGACAAAATCAACAGACAGGATCTGCTCTACAGACAAGAAGACAACACCAATAGACGACACAATGAAAGAGTTATTTTCCCGCTCACATACACCATAAATCGCACTTCCAAATGTATCGCAAATCTTGAGAAAACATCTGAACATACTTCACAAATCCGAAAGATGCAAATCAGCGTTCCCGCAACCACCAATGATTGCATGGAAAAAAGGACAAAACCTCGAATCGATACTGATCCACAAGAAACACGCCAGACTATTCAACAAACAAAAGCCAGGATCATACCAATGCCAAGCTACAAGATGCGCTATCTGCAAACACATGAAAACAACATCTACTTTCCGAGGACCAAATGACACCAGCTTCAAAATTACAGGACACATAAATTGCAAATCAACAAGCGTGGTATATGGAATATATTGTGAACAATGCAGACACATAGTGTACGTGGGCGAAACTGGAGACACAATATACACTCGCATGCAAAATCACCTATCTACAATACGCGCAAAAAACAAACAAGATCCGGTACCAGTTCATTTCAATTCACCAAATCACCAAATAGCCGCTTCAAAATAATTGGACTTGAAAAAACATGGAACAATAAGTCATATAGACTAACACGTGAAACATTCTGGATAAAAAAACTAAACACCCATGGGAATAATGGTTTCAACCAAAGACAGTAGACCATTTGGATCATGTGACATCACATGACAGGACAACAGAGTAATGAAATGGACAGGGCCTACTGAAGCAGCCCAGCAAAGACTGGGCGAAACGTCTTGGCCAGGAACATCTTCCGATTTACTACCATAGACAAAAAACTGCCATATATATATATATATATATATATATATATATATATATATATATATATATATATATATATATATATATATATATATATATATATATATATATATATATATATATATATATATATTTTAGTTAGTTAGTTAGTTGGTTAGTTAGCTAGCTAGTTAGTTAGTTAAGGACACTACCCATGTCTCCGTAATCTCACAAATCTCAACACACAGGCACCGCTTCCTTACACCCACCTGATAGCTCTGGATGTTACATCTTTATATCCTAATATCGACATAGAGGAAGGCATTCTTGCAATCGATGAGGCCCTCCGTAGCTGTACGAATTACAATGACACAGAAATTAATAATATCGTGATACTAGCCCGCTTCGTACTAGAAAACAACTACTTTCAGTTCAACGACAAATATTACAGACAAGTTTCCCGTACAGCCATGGGCACCCCATTTGCAGTCTCTTACGCAAACATCTACATGAGTTGGTGGATGAATAAATTTTATTTCACTACACCGAATTGCCCAGTGGTCACCTGTCGTTTCATTGACGACCTGACGACACTGTCAACATCATCAGAAGCAGACAGAGAGACTTTCATCGCCCGACTCAATACACGCAATCAAAAATTAAATTCACAGCAGAATATACGTCAGCAGTTCTTCTGTCCCTGTCTTGGATATAAGAATCTATGTTCTTTACGGCAGGTTAGAAACTGACTTATACACCAAACCAACCGCCTCACACCGCTATCTACCACCTACCAGTTGTCACCCATACCATATATTCAAATCAATCGTCTATTCCGGTGCTCTACGTATACACAGGATATGCAGCAAACCAGAGTGGCGCAATAAGAGACTTGCAGAATTCACAGAACATCTCAAGAAATGCGGTTACTCGAGTCGCTTAATCAATAACCAGATTTCTCATACATCAACATTCAATCGCACAGATCTTCTACAATATACAAGCAACATAAACCATCAAACCGCATACCCTGGACAACTACATTTGACCCACGCCAACCAGATTTAAGGAAATCAGTCACGAAAACCAAGTCATCTTAAATTCATCACCCCGTATGAAAATGGTCATGCCTCTGCCTCCTGTCATTGCATACGTAGACCAGCTACCATCGGCGACATCTTACACCAGAATAGACTTAAACACGACCAACTCGACAAAGTGACATGGGGTTGTAAACCTTGCAATAAGCCCTGATGTGCATGTTGCCCTGTAATGCAGAACACGAATTTTTTTATATCTACATCTACAGGCAAAACTACCTTTATGAAGCCTGTGTGACTGCAGTGCAGCACGAAAGACTGGACTTGTGATAATGACACTAAGTACAATGTGACAAAATAGACAAGAAAATGTGGACGAAAACAAGTAAACACAGAAACGCGGTCAGTATGAAATACGGCTAGTTTTCGATCGGGTTCGAACCCACAACAAACGGCATCCAGTCACCTAGCGGAGAGGCCACAGAGAGAACCGCTCGGCTAAATCTCCACTCCCACAAATGTAATAATCTCCACAAATGTAATATCAACCACAATTGTAATAAAATCAACCACAAATGTAATAAAATAGTCAACCATTAATGTAACAACCCGCAACCACAAATGTAATAAACAAATTAACCATAAATGTAATAAAACTCAACCATAAATGTAATAAACTTGAACTTGCATATGTGATCATTTGTTTATCAATGCCCTGAGTAAATAATAACTTTAATAAGACCAGTGTAATGTTATTGCATACTTTCCTGAAACTAGGTTTCCTTTCCGAAACACAGAATAAAATACTTTGAGAAGGCTATCAGAAAACGGCGTGGTACTGATCAAACCGTTAGATAATGGAAGTGGAACAGCAGTTATAGACACTGATAATTACATAATAAGGAAGCGTCAAAATAACTCGTCAACCAGTGATACCACACAAAGTTTATGACAGATGACCCAGAACAAATAACAGAGAAATATAAAACCTTATAACAGAAACTTACGACACAAAACATGTTGACGACAACATATATTTCAATCTAGTAAAAAACAATACGAACACTACCTTGAACACAGTAGAACAAAATTAGACATCCTGGCATCCCTAGTGAATGAACAAACTTCAAGTGGGACAACATAGGAATACAGACAATCTATCGATTATTCCACACAATTTATCCACTGAAGACGAATTTGAGGCAGTTGATTAAGAAAGTACGGCAATTTTCGAAAAAACGGCGTTAAAGGATCGTAGTGTTATACAGTCTTCCCCACTGAAGTAGAGACTGCACTGACGTTCAGATTACAGCTGTGTCTAGCCATGGCCAATCAGTTCTGTACACAAAACAGGGAAACGTAAAATACACTTTCAAATATGCAAAACAAACTAAACGCAAACTATGAAGAAATGAATAATGTGTGGAGTTGTTTTCCTTATTACATAGATCAATATTTAAGGGCTAATTCCTCAATTGCAACGACAAAATAGAATTATTACATTTATGGTTGATAAGTATTACATTTATGGGTGTTTTTTATTACATTTATGGTTACCATTTATTACATTTGTGGTTGGTGTTTTTATTACATTTATGGTTGATTTTGTTACATTTATGGGCGATATTACATGGGTGCATTTTATTACAATTGTGGTTGATATTACATTTGTGGAGATTATTACATTTGTGGAGGTTACAACGGCTAAATTGTTACATTTTTCTGACTCAGACCGCTCCACACGTTGTAGAGTTCGTGAAGCACTCACGCACGCATGCCCATTAGTTACTGTTGGTTTATAAGCGTTGAATTCGTTAGGATGATTTGTTCCAGCTCTTTAGACCAATTAACTTTCACGTTGTTTGGTCATGTATATGATATATGGGTGTACGATGGCAAGCGTGTATGTATGCGTTTATATGTTTTTACATGTACATGTATGTGTGTCTGTGCGTCTGTTTTTAGATTAGTTTATCAATGCCATGTAAATAAGACCGGGTTGATAAATTTCAAGATGCTAACATGCTCTTGATTGCCATTGAGGAAATAGCCGTTCTTTGAAAATAAACGCGTGATTTGGTACTCTTTTGATGTTTTTTCTAAGATCAAATGTCTTTTATGTGCACACCAATTTCTGTGCAAATTGAGGCAATATTGCATCTACCTCGTTTACAATACTTCACAGCGTGTGAACACTTTCATTGCCTCATGCACTCTATCTTTTTCATGATGTTATAGCTTTGATAACTGTGGTTTCAATACAATCAAAACCATTCAACTTATGCCAGTATGACTTTTGTATTTAGAATTGCTAAAACTGGAAACATGGACTCAACGCTGTCCTTTAGAAGTATTTGATTCGCTTTCTTACAGCATATGAAATGAGTTGGTTGTTCTTCAGTTTCAACGGAATATAGTGTGTAACAGAATAAATAGTGTGATACAATTCATATAAAGATACCACTAGAGGAATTATTTTTGAAACTTAACGATCTTCAATAAATAAATAAATAATAATAAATAAATAAATAAATAAATAAATAAATAAATAAATAATGGGTTCACTTAAATACATACTCGTATATTTGCATATTTGTTTTATACATTCACATGTGTTTCCGTGTGTGTGTGACTTGATGTGTTAAAAATACAGCTACACTGTGTCGCAATTACAGCTTGAAAGCCGTGTAGCATGAGATGCTGCAAAAGTAGTACACAGTAGAAACTTATGGTGACTGACAAAATATAATGTGGACTGTAAATTTAGAAAATAACCAGAAATCGGTTGTACAGAAAGAAAATATAATAGGAAGAAAACAAATTGCAAGGCAGGCAGGTGGCAGATGTTAATAGGCAATAAGAAATGGGAGTCGTCAATTTGACCTTTGACCCTTTATTTCATTAAATGACGTCAGTTCATGTTAACTTGTGCTGAACTGCATGATGGTTCAGTTTGACTAATCTTCAGCGGTAGCTGATTACATCACTTTAGAACACTGTCATTGATATTGACTCAGTGCTGGGAACAGACAACATTGACCATCACGTCGTATTTGATAACGGTCGGGAAGAAATAATTGAAAAGATGAGTCTTGACTTGAAGGAGTCGATGGCTGAGAAACACTCTAAATTTTCGGATGCAAGCAATGTTGCCATGGGTACATATCTTCTCGTAGCGGGTAAGTTACTTTATGTTCACAAAATATGGTTCATTTCACAAATGCTTTCACTAGTCTTATCAATCGAAAAATGGTCGGAGCTGCTTTGATATATGGCAGTGAGAGAGAGAGAGAGAGAGAGAGAGAGAAGAGAGAGGAGAGAGAGAAGAGAGAGAGAGAGAGAGAGAGAGAGAGGTGGGGGAGAGAGATTAGTTTTTGATCGACTAATTTTCAAACAGGCGAAGAAGAAGTCTGATCCCTATCCTGGTTTTTTGTTATTTCACCAACGCCGTGCAATTATTATAAAACTTTTCAGGATGTCCGTTGGATAGTTTCCAATATAATTAAAACAAGAAATAGTTTTCGTCGGCGTGGCAAAATATATCGTGTAGTTTTGTACATGTATTTTAATTGGAATGCATTTCACAGTCGTTATTTAAATACAGAATATTGCAATGCTTTCATATAACTTGCTTTCTGTTCTGTTCTTTATAATCTATGCATCGGATATTTTGATAAATTCGTGGCAACTGTGAAATCGGACAGGAAAGCTTGCTTTAGTCACACTCATGCGTTGAAAGGATATATTTTTCAGAGCCATTCCGCTATCATTTGTACTTACATTTGGACGCAGGTGTTCAACGCGTTTTGCGATACGTCGCTCGTAATGTTTGTAAGATTTAATGCTTTTAATCAACACACGCTGAAAAGTGGGATTTTATCGTGATGTGCGACGGCAGTCATGTGTTATGATAACGAAATCATTACTGCTAAGCGTTGCATTGACGTAAAGCCGAGTGGAAATATTCCCTTTATTGGTTGTTGTCATACACATACGTTGACGTAAAGTCACACAGTAATTTGCAGAGACAGGGACAGGATAATGATCGATTAACCTATGAAATTGTCACAATTCATACTTTTATATACTTGTCTTGTTCACTCATTCGAAGTCCCTTGACACTGGGTTCAACATTCTGAAAGTAGTAATAATAGACCGTGAGAATGAAGCCACATGGTTATTACACAGTGAATTGAAATACATGGTTAAGACGGCTATGCATTGTGAATGATATGAAATTATGGCAGATGACTCATTAAAGCGTTGAGAATGTCATTGAATGCAATCAGTACTGATGATTACAAAGAAGAGATCCACACGACACGGTATAACATCCTTGTGTTGGATTTCTGGTCGCTAATGATCGCCGAGATAGAAAAGGATAAAGTCGCTGATATCTCTGAGTATTCAACACGGACTAAGGTGAACGAACTCAGAAAAAAACGTACAGAGGCATGAATTGGTTCTCATATAAATGCTTCAAATTACAGTAGCTGTATCTTTCAATGATATTTTGATTTGGGTTTCTTCCAAGGAAATAAAAGCAACTTATTTTTCTTCCTAACATATGTTCAAATACTCAGTATAAAACTTGCAATAACAACACATTGTCTACATTATGCAAATGATGTCGTTGGCAGAGAAGTTCTGGTCCGGACTAAAATTGCTGTCAACGATAACAATAAAAGTTACACATATACGGTCCACGATGGCATGTTTACACTATTAATTTAGTCCGACAAGAAAATGTATTTTATAGGAAGAGCAAAAATGTTAGAAATGCATTAAAAAGGTAGAAACTAATTGAGCATCATTATTACAGCAGTGTTGCGTTGATATCTTGAAAGCATTCTTTCATCACAACCGGTAATGTTGACTTTTAAATTTTGCGAAATCAAGAAAGGAAAACACGAACTTTTCGTATCACTGTACTTTTCGAAACATCCGTTGCGTTATTTACACTCTCGTAGTCAGTGTTATGGATGAATGCCTTGTTTTAACCCTTTGAGCGCTCTAATTTTTCCCGCCAAAAATTTTAGTGCAACATTTCACCAATTTTTATATATTTTTCAGCAACTTTTTGATAATTTTGGACCAAATGGACATCACGTTTCATTGGCTACAGATTTTTATCAAATTTTGGCAAAAATCTGAGAAAAACTGACTTGGGTATATTTATAAAGGGGACAAAAATTGACCTTGGCGCTCGAAGGGTTAAACTTTGTAAGCATATACTGAAGTGTATACGTGAAGGGTCGGTCCTGCGTTTCCACCTATCTTCGAATGTACTCCTTGAAAAACTTAGAAAAGTGTCTGTCAAAATGATAAAACACTTCACACATTTCTTGAAATGTCGGGTCTAAGGGTCGCACCCATTACTTGTGCGATTTCGCCGTTACTGACGCAATTGCAGGGTCAAATAATGAGTGTGCATTAAAATGAATTTGTTAAAATGTAAAAAAATTGAAAACATCCAATGGGAAAATACAAAAGCCTATCTTCTCAGATTGATTTATCTCGACACAGTGTGAGAAGAGCGTTTGGTTCAACAGTCTATAGAGTTTAATAAAGTCTAATAATAAATGAAGAGTCCATTATTCCTAAAATTAAATTTCTTTTAAATGTTAAAAATAGAAAAACATCCACCAGGAAAGTGCCAAGCCGCGTCTACTCAGATTAACATAGAGTCAATTATTCCTCTGATTAAAAAAAGGTCATGTATCCTTTTCTATCACAAGCTTTGCCACGTGCCGAAATAATTTTCTTGCAAGTCGTGTTCAAATGATTTAACTGAAAAATAATATCCTCCGAAATTTAAACGATTTCAGTGGCTTACAAGTTACGAAATTAATTAATACCTGGTGACATTAATCATGTATGTTAAGTCAGGACGTACTATCAATTCTATAGAGTTCCTTTCAGAACGGATAAAGCTGGGTGATTGGAACGCTACTAAGTCATCACATCCGATACAATATACAGAAGATGAGTGCTGAATTACTTCACGATGAATTGCGTCTTTCAAATTGATTACTTTCTCAAAGCCTATTAGTTTTGTTCCAACCAAATCTAATATCTCTGCTCGCTAAATACGATCGACATTCTCTAAATGGGTCAAAGGTCAAATCGTCTATCTAATATTAGACGCCACATGGCTTGGTCGATCCCATTAAATAGTACATACATCAACTCTAATTGTATTATGTCAAATTCTACATTCCTGTCAAATATAAGTTAAATAATGTTTCCTTTTTCCAGTCATGGGCAAATTTATGCAATGATTTCGCAATATCGACGATTAAAAGAATTAGTAAACAAGTGACTGATAAACTCAAAGTTTACCTTTTGAAAACCATTTCCAGTGGCGTTAACTCCTGATATATCATCGGTATCATACCGTTTGTATTGCAGGATAGATATTGTTTTTATACAAATCAGTTAATGGATTATAACGTACTTTACCTGCTTGCCATTTGTCATGTCACGTGACACTGTTGTAAGAATTAAACAAGAACGCCAGAAACCAGCTTTTTGTGAACAGTGGTACTAATGATGAAACCGAGATCAACACCGCCACCATCAGCACATCACTAATGATCGTACCATCAACATAGATACAACTATCATCACTATCCTCCTCTTTCTCCCCCCCCACCACCCATCATCATCTTCATCATCATCACCACCACCATTATCATCGTCATCATTTTCATCATCATCATCATCGCCCCCATAAACCCATTACCTTTATAGACTGTGGGAGTCCATGGTACATTAACTCAACTTAATCCGCTACAATCTAAAGGAATACCTACATGACTTTCTGTCAATTATTTTACCTTCAATTTCTATTAATCTGTTTCAGCCATACTAGCAATGCTGGGTAACAGCTTTGTAATCGAAATGTTCCGAAGACACCGAGAACTACTGTCACCTACAACCACACTGCTGATCAGCCTTGCCGTGGCAGACCTCGGTAAGATCACACCATAAATCAACTATTCCTTCATCTCATATAACCTCGGAAGTCGTTTGAAAGAGACTTTCCTTTAGTATTCTTTACTTCAAATAACCTCGTATAAATATCTGCGTGGTTATTGTCGATAAAATTCGACTCTGTTGCCAGGCAACAAGTGATAGAACACACAATTATGTTCGCAACGAGTTCAAAGTATAATCTTTTGCTTGCCTTTGTCTTACCGCCAAGCTAGATGTCCGTCTATGAGTTTATCTGAGTTTATCCATAAACCTGTCTGTCATTGTCTGAGTCAGAAATTATCTGTAAGCATTCACGTATATCTGTATGGGAGACAAAATAAAGCTTGAAAGAAAGTGATGGAACGAGTAACATTGAATACATGTATCGAGTGAAAGGTCTGAATTCTGATATAAAATCTTGACAACTCTGGAATTTAAAGAGGGTGAAAATTTGTCGCGGAAATAAAGCGAGACATGAAATAAATACATGTTTGAACTCATTCTAGCCGCTGGGGACACTTACACTAAAATCCAATTTACTTGTGACATCAGTAAAACCCTCTTCAGATCCTATAAATTGCAGAAAAGAAACTTTTAAACCGAATCAATTTTATTCCTGAAATGGTAATCTGAAGTTAGGCTTGTTCTGGTTTCCCTGGCAACTAAATCTCATCTGAAACACACGATTGACATTTATACGTTAAATTGCATTTCATCCTAATTGATTTTGTTTAATTTCGATAAATGAAATTGAATGTTCCCTTTTATGAGGAGATTTTCCTGTAAACTGAAACTAGCTGGATTAAATTGACAGTTTAACCAATACTGAATACAGCTGCTAATGGATCTTCTGGAAGTAAGTCTTTTTATTCACTTTTCCCTTCAGGAATGGCAGTCTTTGCCATGCCCTTTCCAAGTTTATCCAGTTTCGCCGATGGGTGGTTGTTCGAAGATGCCGGTTGTCAGTTCCATGGATTTGTCGGGATATTCTTTGGCTTGGCAAGTATTGGAAACCTTGCTGTCATCAGTGTCGATCGTTACCTCATTATCTGCAGACGAGACCTTCGTAAGTGGCCACTTTCTGTCAATTGCGTGTTATCTTTTACCGCAGAGCTCAAAAGAAGCGTTGTCAATGGTATCACGTGACCCTTACATGGCTGACAAGGCTGTTGAAAGAGTCTAAGTATGACGTCATTGATGAGCTGAACACTCTTGTATGGTTACTTCTAAAATCTTAAACGTGCAGAAACCATGGTTTTCAAAGGATACTTGTTATGACAAAGAAAGCGCGCGAAAGCCGGCATCTCCGGTTAAGTCGTTACTATCAAACGGCTCACTATATGTTGCTTAGGATTTGTAAAACTGCTTGACTTTTGATTGATGATGAAATAACCAACTGCCATAAAACGACGAATTAATAAGAATAGACCCCCAAAAAGCAAACAAGCATATTTTTCGTGCAGATAAATGAAAATCAGAATCACAATATCTGCTCGACCACTGTGTCAGGGATTACTGTACCGATACATGTCAGCTGAAATATTGAGCTAAGAGGATTAGCCATGGAGGTAATGAAATGAACATTGGACAATGGTACAACTGACATGGGTTGTTAGGGATCGAGTTAGCGGTCCCTGAGAAACACGGCGCCGTTGCTCAGGGAAATCAGATAACGCTTTGAGAGGCGGTACTTTTACAGAATACTTACTGAAGTTAAAAATAATCTTATTTTCAAGAGACTTGGTATATTTGAAAAGAGAGAAGGGATTAGGACATTGGTTTCAATCGCAGAGAATGAAATTGAATTGTAGCTTGGTAATCTCCTTATAAGGAATTCACATCAAACGAACGTGCATGTCACTGAGTGTTGTCTAGGACAGTATATCTCAACGACTCGTTTATTGGATCGATAGAGCAGAACCATTTCCTATGGGGGATTCGTCAAACCAGTAATAACATACAGTGACAAGTGATGTGTTAGTTCAGCGTATGATTGGCATGTTTGGAATTTGCTTGAGGTTGGAAGACGTGACACACCTGCACAGGGTCATTGCAGGGTTAAATATATAAAATAGATATAGAAGATGTTTACTATGTCCTTTCCAAGCAGAACGTTTCTTTTCGATCTAAAAGACGAAAAAATCAGTTTTATTCTAAAAGCACTAATTGTAGAATAATAGAAATCCTCAGGAGTGAATCAATGTCACTACTTTAGGATACGATCTGTAGTTTTACAGCAACGGTAACATGCCAATTCAACAAACAAAAACCACGATAGCAAAACTTAGTTGTTCTCTCTGGAATTCATCATCGTTGTATCTCATCTTAGGTATTCTTCTCTGACAAATTTTGTTTCTTTCAGCCTTAAAAGGGAACAATATATTTTGATCAAGAATCTTCAAAATTACATCTCATAAAATCAGTCGAATCAGTGACAAACTAAATGTTGAGTGTGTCTGTGTGCTGCCAGGTTAAAACTCCCATAGCTTCTGTAACTTTTAAAGTATTAACATTGGTCTTTTTTCCAAACATGCATTATGTCACACAGTTGAACTTATTAAAATGTTTGTCTGATTAGTATTAAACTTCTGAAAATAATGCATGGCCAAGTGTTAATTCGCAAATAATGTCGTGTTGTGTAACACCAGAATGTGGCTGCCAATGTACGGCTTTATTTAAAATATGAACAATTCAGCGAAATTCAACAAGATCTTTATAATCATCTGACCCTTCTCTATGTATTGATCGAAAGGCAACTGACACTCTTTATGTACTGATCAACTCTGCAATAAAATCTGTCATGTAGGAAGCTATTATGTATTAAAGATAGAGTGCATTGCGGTGTGTAAAAACGGCACTTAAACTTTGTTGTTGTCAGATGCATGTTTTAATGTGACTCCCACGTCACCGCGGAGTGTGAAAATACTATCACTGACTGGCACATAGCTTTCATTACTGAATAGCCGTACCGAATAATCTAAAATCACTGAAGTGTGATATTGGGTGAAATGTTCTGAAAGAAAGATGGCTAGAGACGCTGATACCAAGACTGTAAGGTGTGAGATAGTGAGTTAGTTTGAGTGTTATTTAATAACTACTTTTATCGGTAACTTATCGAAGACTATAAATTACTGCTACTTCAAAGTCAATCATTTCATCCTACCCTTCACATTGACGTTGAAACCATTATACTCAGTAGTGCGTGTAATTGTTGGAAATAGACTGCGTTGGTGTTATCTTTCCGTTGTTATTCTTAATTAAGCTGTGCATTCTCCGACTTAAGGTAATATGCACCTCGAAAGTGAAAGACTTAAACTTTTGCTCTAACTTTCCTCAAGGAATCTTTCAATCATTCTCTTTCAAAATCAAGAATAAAAATAGGGGGTCACCGTGCAAATTTTGGTACTAGAGGAACAAATAACCCAAGATTTACCGATATTAGAAATTCAAAATGGCCGCCATCCCTGTGTTAACTCTATGGCGAAAAATAAAAATTTTCGAATTTCAAAAAACTAAGCCGGTGAAAAGTTTTCTTTCACCAAGAGCTTTAAAATGAACCCCCACATGTGGTATATCAGAAGAGAATTGTAAAAGTTTAAGAGTCCGAATGTCTGTCCCCGAGGTGCGTTCTACCTTAAGTAAGATCTTCTGTCATTAGATGAGAAAAGCAATCAATCAGTAATCTCTAAAGTACGTTCAATCATGAAGGTAGCACACAGATGATTCAATATACGCGAAACATTTCTATCAAACACGCCGACTATTTTCAGCCGTCGTTTAATATGAATCTCTGAGTCGTTTACTTTTACAATATTGCTGTTGCTTTTGCCTATCAGCCTATCTCTGCATTTTACCTTTATCTCTGCGACGAATCATTTCTTCGTCACATTTTCTTCAATGTTCGGACGGAAATAAACGTTATGAACTGCAAGTCGAACAGGCATAGTTGTACACCAATTGCTATACCAGTGACGTCACTCGACTCGGCCGTTGGCTCTGAAAACACAAATTATACATTTTCACCTTAAAAATGGCATCAACAGTCTAAATTATTTAGCTAAATATCGATGCTATAACTGAATGCTCCAGGCCTACACAGTGATAGGTCAAAAGTAGGGTTCAGAAGTCATGTTTGAATTAACTATCGGTCAACAATTCAACGAAGACAAAAGAAGGTGTTAAAACCACGGTAGATATGTGTATTTCCTTTCCATGGCAGTGCCCCAATGAGGTATTTTGAATAAGTCTACAAATATACTCTCGCTCCTTTAACTCAAACTCTATAGCTGTAATTGTCCTGCCACAAACATAATGTGAATATTTTGTGAATGTATATCTTGCGAATGACATTCGTCAAGAACGATATCTTGTTTTTTATATGTATGTTGAACCATAGAGTAATATATAGCTCTAAAATGTAACTACCAGTATGCATTTATTGTTGTGAAATGTATACGCCGGCCAGTATATCATATCGCCACGGAGTTCCCCATGGATGAATGTGATCGATGAGTGTTAATGGAAGATCAAGCATCCTGATGATGCGTTTATAGTTTCCGCTCAATCCTATTTAACGTTTCGTTAAATCTGCCCTAGGAAAATGAGAAGGAATGATATTGTTTTAATAGATCTCTAATCCCATGCGAACTTTCAAGTTTTGCTATTATCGTATGCCATTTGCAAGAAAGAACGATATGTTCGACTTTTATACGGTTACTTTTTTCGTCTCACAAACATAAACTCCAGTATAATTTCAGGGAATGAGTCAAATTTGCACTGACACGCACGCTACAAGAGTATCTTTTAAAGACTTAACGACCATAATTGTAAAAATTTTTTTCTTCTTTGTACTTTGTTTACAGTATGGTCGTATCGTCAATATGGCGGACTGATAGCTGTCGCGTGGTTCAACGCTCTATTTTGGGCCCTCGTTCCCATATTCGGCTGGAGTTCGTATTCTCTCGATCCTAACGGCACAGCGTGTACAATTAACTGGATGGACAATGATGGCGGATATATATCATTCGTGTGTTGTGTTTTTGTAGTGTGTTTTGTCGTGCCAATCGGCGTGATGTGTTTTGATTACTACGCTGTCTACAGGAAGATGAGGAAAGCTGGCTACTCACACAACACCTCTGGGATTTCAAATATTGCTGCTGCGAACGAGGATGACGCGGGAGACTTGAAAGATGGCAACGCATACCCTGTATTTGATTGGTCAGAAGCAAAATACGTCACAAGGGTGAGTAAAATAAATGTTGGACTCTGATGGGACTTCAACACATTTCACAAGGTGTTTGGTACTAAATCACTTTCGACATGTGTACTGAACCTAAACAAAGCAGTTGACGTGTAGAATTATGACATTGAAGTAGTATGCGCCTCATACATGAAAGACTTAAACTTTTGTTCAAGCTTTCCTCAAGCAATTTGAAACTTTTAAGCTAATCTCTTTAAAAATCAAGAATAAAAATTGGGGTTCACTGTGCAAATTTTGGTACTAGAGAAAGAAAGTACTCAACATGTACCGATATTTGAAATTCAAAATGGCCGCCATCCCTGTGTTATCCGTATAGGGAAATTGAAATACCCGATTTTGAGAGAGCGAATAACTTTCCCCATGGTGCTTTCTACCCGAGATTATTTTGTACACATTGCTGCTGAGTTTGGGATATTGACCATCGCTACTATAATAATCATCATTGCCATGTACTATGCATGGCAAATCGAATAAACTCTAACTATCGAACTTACTAATTTTATAAAGAAAATTATTTGTTTCTCAACCCTGTGTGTGCAGATAAGCCACTGCAACCTCTCATGTTCACTTGAAAAACAACCCCCCCCCAAAAAAAAAGACAAACAAAAACTTAAAGTAAAAAAAAATGGACAATGTGTAACACACGACAGAAAATGTAAAATGTATTATCTGTAGAATCCCATGTACACAATGTAAGGTTCTGAAGAGTTGTGTTATCACCGACATCATGGTTGATGTCAGAATCATGGTTACAATCATGGTTGATGTCAGAACCATGGTTACAATCATGGTTGATGTCAGAATTACCATTGCTTGCAAGCATTTCTGATTTGTTTATTTTACATCATGTCGGTAGCTTGATCTTGAGAGGTACAAAGTCGCATTACAAACCATGAAAAACTCGCATCCACTCCGCATCATTTTTGTTAGAGACCTGGAATGCGAACTAAACCTATTACTTGTTTCGGCATTTAATAGTGAGTAAATTGATTAAATTCTGGATTCACTGTCAGATAGTTTGAAATTAAGAAACGATTAGTGATAATTAATTGGAGCAGCTGCCCAAGTACCTTCATCTAATCCATTAAGCCACCTAAGCTTAGCTATGCTGTAAATCAATTTTAACACATAAAATGTTGTGAAATTGCTAATGTATTCAGCTCAATGGTTTGAATGTCCTGTGGCAATAATTCAAAGAATGTACAAGTATTACATTGAGTCAAAGAGTTACTTCAATTGTTATTTCTTCCTATTTGATACAGAATTCATTCTGGTGTAACAAAAATAATTAAAAATTCAGACCAATATTTAAATTGCAAGAAATGAATCGCGACAAGTCATGACCCGGACTTATGACATGTCTACTGAACAATTCTGAAAAAGCGTCTTTTTGACATTTTTCTGATTGACACTTTTTTGCTTGACACTTTTGGATTTATTTTTATCTCGAAAAATCTTGATAGATTCACACTTTCCAAAGTATATTTCGACAGTTCACACGTGTTAAGTCCTGCAACGAGGAAATTCAAACCTGGTTTGCTCAAATCACTTTTGGAACGTTTGCTCCAACGTCCAGCTGCCTAGAGATCGTATCTCCGCGTTCATAAAAAATGGGAGAAAAAATTTGGCAACCTGAAAAACCAGAAAGGATAATTTGAACTATGATAGAAGAATATAGACTTCTTGGAACGTTGAAAAATTATAAACGTGAAGTTTGTTGTCGATATTCATTTAAAGGGATATAGTCGTCGGAACTGCGTCTGTGCGAGTTTCTTGTTTACAAACAATGTATTTCGTGCACGATATCAAGATGCACCTGATCATCATAGGTGCAACATTTAAATTATACGATGATAGATTATGGCAGACATGTTTTAACTGTCATCAATCACCATTGTGCCTTGGATACATTGTTGCCATGGGTGGTATGGGTCCCATACGACCTTTGAGCGCAGTTCCGACGACTGTATCCCTTTAAGAGTTTGCATAATGCATGCGTTTAAGACAGGTTAGTACCGGCATTCTCCGTTTATAATAAACAATACGACTTTCATTAAGATGAAACCAACTCGCGTCACGGAGTTTCGTTTTGAGGGGAGCTGGGGGTTTATTGACAAATATACTATAGAATTATGTATCTATTGCGTCAGTGTTATGATTGACGACTCCTTGGAGCCTGGTACAAACTTTTCAGGACTAGTGCTGTCTTATCAGCCCAGTTGCATAACGATATTTTGATTTTATTTGTTTATTGCAGATGTGCATAGCGTTGGTCATAATTTTCTTCATATCCTGGTCTCCATACGCTACCATATTTCTCTGGGCGGCGTTTGGCGATCCAACCAACGTTCCAATCAAACTAAACGGCGTCGCTGAAGCATTCTCCAAGGCGTCGGCGTTTCTCAACCCTGCCGTCTACGTCATCATGAACCCCCGTTACCATGTCTACATCAAGAAGATGCTGGGATGTAAAACAACGAACCAACAAACATCTGCCAGCCTGAATAGCGATCGCGTTCGAAGACGAGTCGAGTTATTTTCGAACAAGCAACAAACTCTGGAAGTCTGATATGACAAAGGAAAACATCGGGTCTCCTTTACGGAAGCATACTACATAGGAGCCCTGAAATCCAAAATTTCAACACTCTGCAATAAAAGGAGACTGATTATAAGAAGAATGTCACATTGAAACAAGTTAATATAAAACCATCAATGTCAACATTGGTTTATTTGTTGTATAGCCAGTTGTATGCAAATATCTGTAGAGATATGAACTCTATCGATTGTCACTAGAATGAGGAAAAGCCGTATACGATGAGACCTGAAAACACTTCAAACGTTTGAAAATGTTTACATTTTACTACAATCTAAGAGTCTAAATATTTCATGCAGATGAACGGTTATATTCGTAAGGCAACAGAATATCCATATGGCTTAATTATCTATAAAAGAATTGAATGCACATATCAAAAATTGAATACTAAACAGCTTGGAAGTTGTGATTCCTACGAATTGTAAGATGTACGAATCAACGCTTCAAAAGTTTTTACATCAGCACGACACGGCACCATGTACATAAGAAACAAAAAGTTGGCTAGTCTAGCTGGCTAAGTAGCACTCTATAGGCTTGCTCGTCCAAAAATACAGTCTTATTCTGCGTTAATCTTTGATGCCATAATGGCCCTAATATTTCAAATCCTTGTTTCAAAAAATATGAGTTTGCCAGGTTAAGCGTGAGCCAACTCAACACAGCACCAAACTAACTCAACTTTTAATTTATGTGTACACAATTTAGTATTTAGAAATTACTGTGAAACTGACATTGTTCTCAGCATTTTCATGCGAAAACTGAAAAGATTGGTGTTAGTACAATTGAAATATTGTACATGTGTTTCTTTTGTAAAATGCAGTACTTTTATTCCCTGAATTCGTTTGTACACTTGGAGAGTGAATGACAGGTCACTCTTTCTTCAAAAGTATTTGTGTATTTAATTTCAATGTATATAAATATTTTAATTTCCTGGAATACATCGGCACTGCATAGAGGCTGAAAAAATGGCAATCCTGATAGACATGGGTTAATAGAGTTCATGAAATGTGACCATCAGCTTATATCGTGTTTTGTACTCAATTTATAGAATGTTGTTATTAACGTTAGAGTAAAGGCATCTGTGGCTGTACATTATCATTACATATTTTTTGTCATATTAAAAGACAGAACCATGCATGAATTTTCATAATTTGATTAGACACCAGTGTTAACCCTTTCATACCCGTTTATGTGTAAACAGGTCTAGTCTCACAATTTAAATAACGAAGCTGGACTATACCATTTGTGGTGAATGGGTAGCGCAAAAGCTTGGTTAGCTGTGTTGTGGTTTGCAAAGTAAAAGACATTAGCCATTGACTCAGCAAATATCAACCCCTCTTGCCAGTATGTTTTGACCCAATCAATAGTGATTGGGGACGTCTTCACGGGCAAAATGGGAGAGAATTGGACAAATTCAGATGACAGAAATCATGTCATTTTCTTCGATTGTTCCGTTTGCAAGTGGATGATTGTTTTGTTTACGACTGTTAGTTCAGTTCAGTTTGGTAGTGTAAATCAATGGTATTTTTGAAGGCATTCACCAATGTAGATGTAACCACTGTTTCTGGTAGACTGTTCCACTCTTTCAATCCTACATGAAAAGTAGTGTTTCCTAATTTCACGTTTTGCATAACTCAGCATAACTCAAAGTCACGAAGCGGTTCAGGGACAGTCTCAGATTGTTGCATAAGTTCAAAAAGCAAAATTCATTCATTTTACAGGGGGAGGAGGGAGGGTTAACCTCCATTCATTTTGTAAACTTCACTTTCACAATTTTATTTTGTGATTATAAATTCTCTTCATATTGTGTGTAAAAATAAATACAAACTGGGCACTCATACTGTCAATTATTCCTGTATCTATTTCCAACTTGTTGGTGTCATGCTGACCTTGGTTAGTACTCAAGGTTGATTGGTTACTTGACGATGTAATGTGGCCAGGGGAAACATATTCTTTACTAGCTATAGCAAAATGCTACATTGTACTCTCAGACAGGCATCAACATTTCGCATTTTGGAACTTTCGTTTAGTGGAAGGGTTTTGATGTAAACGAAGGAATTTCGTTTCTTGAACTTACCCACAGATGCCATAGGTGTTCCCAAGCTTTCAAAAATACGTGTTTCAAGTACAAGTATTTGCTTTCCAACAACTAATTAATTATTCAATGTCAAAACTGAGGTTTCAGAAACATTACAGGGCTCACATTGGCTTGCCAGCAACATTGCAGCTCTCAGATACCTAATATTATAAGAACCTCAAAAAGCTAAAAACCTCATTTTGGTTTTGGAGCTCCACTATTGGAAACACAAGGAAATCAATTGCCATTTGAGATTTATTAAATGCTAGTTGTAGCATGTTTAGGGTAGCGTAATCGTGGTTGGGGTAAATTTTATCATTTCAGTAATTTCAATACTCTCATTTATAAATATTGCAATTCCTTTCAGTCAGCCGTATTTCATTTCTCCCTTGAGATCAAATCTAATAATTTAAGCCATTTTATTTTCAAATTAATAGTAAGTTTTTTCTATTTTCATCTTTGTTTGAACATGTTTTTTCTTGATTCTAATGAAATGTCTGAGCACCTTGAGTAAACACTTATAACACAAAAGTTGCACACTAACATGTATCCCTCTGTGTAAATGTTTCTTATTCAGCGTGGATGGAAAACCTCACATACAGTTTGTCAGGCTTGGCATAAGTTAAGATTAGGGCAATACAAATCTTTGAACAAAAACAAGTTTTCTAGGGCTGGGCCTCCAGCTCTGTACTCTAACCATAAGAGCTCCTTAGGCTACTGCTAATTAATATGGCCACTTCAGGATACAAGATGATAATACAAATTTTTATATCTCCTTTGAATGGATTGTGATGTACTTTCACCAAATGTCAACTAAATTGTTAAAGTATTGCATGGTTAGAAAATAAAAAGAAGTAGACTGAATACCACAGTTATAATTTGATTTTGTCCAATTTTATTGATATAATCAGCTGTTGTACTGTGTTGCAAGGCTTTTACAAAAATTTATTTTTCAAAAGGATTTGTAATTCAACGTGATAATAAACTTTTCCAATTGATGAAAAATTAACTTCCAATTGATGAAAAATTAACTCATAAAAAATTAATTTACAATGATAAACGTTTGACTACAAAGTTCAGTAGAGAAAGCCATACAAAGTTTGCTGGAAAATTTACAATTGTTGTGATATTTACAAATAACAAAAACTTTCAGTACTTATTCGGATTAGGAAATGATCAAACTCGCTCTGGAAAAATATATCTTCATTTTAAAAAGTTGATTTTGAAATTTACATGAACTTGGCTGGAATTAATAAAATAAATTATTTGAAATGCAGAGTTGTGATTTGATGATCAAACGATATAATCTACATATTTAGAAAAAAAAAGTTTAATTGATATGAAAACACACTGACATCAATTAAAGTTACTAAAATTCATTAGGCTCCACATGTCTGAATAGCATGAACAATTGACGTTGACAACGACAGAATTTCAAACAATTTTTTTCCAGCATTCTGAGTGATGCATTGTTTCATCCAAGAGAGGTTAACTCAAATATTGTAGGGATACAGGATTGAATAAATGATGTCAGTAAGATCCTAATACTTCTGTTCCTTGTCAAGTCCAGACTTTGCTTTGCATGTGACAAGTACATCACAGTGGATGAGTTCATGTTTTGCTGAGGCCATCTTATTTGGCATTCCTTTTAAATATTTCACTACATTTGCCACAGGGTACAGCCTACATGGATGTAAAATTTACATAAAATGAATGAAACAGGGTAAAATGAGTGAAGCAGAGCCAAACACATTAAGCCTTTCCCTTGGATTTCAATATTACTGAGTCACTAATTGTTTTCCCATAACACTGCCAAAATGACTGTAGTACAGATGTAAAATTGACAAACAGAGCATTTGAAAAAGTTGAATAAAGTGTAATGTACTGAGTAATTAAAAAGAACTTGATCTTGTCATTGTTATACTCACACACATCAACACAACACACACATGGCATAAAGTGTGTCATTTTCCCAATGAAAACAGTATCCCTGACTGGTATACTTGTTTTAACTTTCTCAGCAACATTTGCAATCGGGTCTCTGAAAAACTAATATTTTTGAAGACAAGTGAAATTGTTGACTACCTTATGTAGTGTGAATTAATTTTCTATGATCACATGCATTATACATTTCATTATAAATGGAAACACTTCTTCCTGACATATGTTATGATGAAAACTGTGACTGATAGTGACAAGAGCAATGATAGCACCATTACAGTCCATTCTACACTAGTGTTTATAAATGATCCAAGTCTTCACCATCAGATCCAAAAGTGGAATCCTTCTCTAGACATCATATTAGTACACCCCTTCTGTAGTCACTGCAATGGCAGGATCTATCACCATTGACATAGGGGTGTAAGGGTAACACACAGGTGACATTTTATCCTGCCAGTAGTTTCAAAGTTCTTACAGCTGGTACTATTCTCTCCATTCTATCAATTCCTGTCACAAAATAAATAACATAGCAATTATAAATACATCTTTCACTAAAATTTGTTGCATATGTAACTCATTATATATAGCTTGTTCAAAATTTAACTTATTTTTGTTGGCTGTTACACATTTGACCAAAAATTATTCAGGAATTGTCTGAACAGTGAAAAAGGAAAGGTTTATGAAGTGACCTAAGAATATGAAATCTTCTCTTCAGATTTTGAGCTGACGCTGTCCAAAAGTGTGTTGTCACACAAAGTGATGTATTTGTAGGCAGTCTATATGAAGCAAGGCATGCCAATTATGTTTTCAGTCTGGCCTTTCAATGAAACATCTAAATTCTTGCATGTTATTGATGATTGTGTTGCTATGGCAATGAATGATTAAATTGGATTGAAGCAGTGATAGATATGGGCCTGAACATAAAATTGATTATCAGGTTGTCATGGCAATGAAAAACAAATAAGGGTCCATGCACTCAAAGTTACTTGAGATTTAAGTTTCCAAGACAAGAAATTGACCTTTTTAAAGCTCCATAAGCTTTATCTTTTTGCTATTCTTCAGAACTTTTGTTTTGTGGTTCCCACCACTTCCTGCATTGAATCCCTGAACTGTAATTTAGTGCCAAGTATTTAGCATATCAACACAACCTATATGAGTATAATCTACATTGTTATTGTTGGAAATTGTATTCAAGTCCGGACTAGAATTCATTTGTAAACAATAAACAATGATCATCACACACATACAAGCTGTGTCGACAAATAGAATACTCGAAATTTCAGCATGACAAACCGTGTCAAACGGATTAGGGTTAGATACGGTAGTTGATATACAGAAGCAGAATACTGAAAAACATGCCACAAGTTACAGCTTATGTCCCTTTAAGTGAACAATTCTCAAGTGGTTAACAGGCTCAGAACCCCTGTAAATTATATATTTTCGAAAAGCCTAGATATAGGGAAACATCATTTTTGTCACCATAGTGTCACCATTGTTTACATAACTATCACGTGACAAATTATTTGCATAACCTTTCAAAAATCAGTTTTCCTGCTGTTTTGCTTCGATGCTTTGTGATATGTGGCTGAAATTTGTGTGTTCAAGCTGCCTTAAAGATCTTTTGAAGTGTGTCTCAAATTTTTTTTTAAATCTTCTCAAACAATTTTTATGCCAGAAAAACTTCCAGAGTGGTGAATTTAATGCTAGTTGATTTCTTTACAATTGTGCACAAAAAAAGCTAAGCAAGATATAAACAGTCTGGGACACCCTTATGAAGAGCGTTGTGACAGCTTGCATTCCAGCAAGTTTGAGTCAGATATTTTGAAGTATTGAGACAAAACATAGGGAAAACCGATTTTTGAAAGGTTATGCAAATTACCTGTCATGTGATAGTTATGTAAACAATGGTGACACTGTGGTTACTAAAATGTTCCCCTATATCTAGACTTTCAGAAAATGTATAAATTACTGGGGTTCTGAGCTTATTAGCCACCAGAGAATTGATAGATTAAAAATATCAATTTCTTGTCTTGGAGCCTTAAGGACTTTTTGAGCAATAATCAAGGATTTTTGAGTTCAAATTACTATTTTCAATACATCATTTTTACAATATCATTACTAAATCATATTACTCTGGAAAATTGTGGGCCAATTATCAGTTTTCCTGAACTTTCCAGACTCGGTTTCATTTTCCAAGACTTTTCCAGGACTCCTCCAGGAATGTATTGACATTTGAGTGACATACTGACGACAGGCTATTTATACAGGCATGTATTTGTCCTTGACACAATACTTGATAAGATCTCTGTCAGCATTTTGGAAATAGGAATATATTCAAATGAAGATTTGAATGATGACAGATATAACAACAGAATATTCTTACCAAGGACTTCCATTAGCTGGTCAATCACCCCTTGGAATGCTGGGAAAAAATCTTCATACTGCTGCAGTCTACCAATGGCACTGAAACAATCAATATTAACAGCTTATTTCACAATACAGAAAAAGCCCATCTACATTCTACCTTTAGCAAAATACTAGGAATTTTCCATTTACAGTACTGTGGCTTTAAGGGAGAACACTGTTCTATTTTCTCTGTTTATCAACTGTGTTTATAAAAGCACCAACATGCTAAGAATGGTCGGTATACACTGTTATTGTACCGTAAAAGTCTACACAATATAAAACCCAATCTGTGTCATGGAAATACAAAAAAAACACTGGCGATATATGTGACACAGTTACTGACATAGAACAGCTATCAAAATAAACATTTCAAAACACAGAATCAAAATTAGAGTTTGTTCTTACATGTACTCTAACGCCGTGAGCTAGAGTTTGTTCTTACTCTAATGCGGTGAGCTATTTGTTTTCTGTCTTTTGTGATACCAGTATTTTCTGTTGAAGGTTTTTAACCCTTGTGCCACTATGGTGAGGCCCAATCCCATTGTCTTCATGACAATGCTGGACCTCTACACAGGGAAACAGGGGTGGCAGTGTTCAAAGTCCTGGAACTCACGCATATACATCTTGCACTGACCTTTCCAAATCTTCGACTTGGAGTAACTGTTTAAGTTGCTGTGTTGTAGTGCTGTTATGAATACTGCAGATCTCACCCACTGAATTCACTATGGCCGTCGATTTTGCATTCTCTTCTGATGGACACAAACAGAATAAAACATTACAGTAATGCAAATGTTACATTTTGTGACAGCAGTACATGATCTGAAAGTTGTCAGTCAAGTTGTCTTGTTCTGATTGATAAGTGTCATACACCAAGCTTTATTTCTTCTGTTCAACTTCCTAAAATAAAAATATTCATTTATGCAAAGCATATTGATTAGCATTGCCTTAAAATGCAAAACAACTTATTATGACTTATTATCTGTGGAGAATATTCACAGGCCTAGAATTGAGCAATTTGTAAAGCTTTATTTATGGGGCGACTTGCAGCGATTTCGAAGCTGTTATCATATTGGTTGGCTGAATCTTTACCAATATAATTAAAACAATACAAATAAACTCCCTAAGTTGCTGTGAATAGTGACAATCGCACCAATCAGATATAACCTTGCAAACACGCTGCGAGTCAGCCGTTATTTATTCATGACACTGCACATCACATCCCTAGATTGTGGATGGAGAGCCGGATCAGGCCATAAAGGTAGTGTCAACAAACTTTTTATATTAATGCTGTAGACAGTATGTGAAATACTTCAGGCATTCAAAATTACATGTAGGACTAAGGAAAGCTAAGAAAAGAACAGGCTGACTTAGAGCTTATGTATGGTTTAGGTAACATTATACAATGAAATAACAGTATGTAAACTTGACATTTATCATTGCAGGTTTTTTATTTGTCCATACCTAGTCCAAGTAACTCTCTCAGTGTGTGCAACACATTGTGTGTTTCACCAAGTTTGGTATAAATCTCATTCATCCTGGGATACACGCCCTCTAGAGTTGGAACATCAAACAGGTTTTGGAAGTGTGAAACCACACTCTGCAGTTGATGCATTGGTGCCTCTTTGGATGATTTCTGCAATGAAATAACTCTGTCATGGTTACAAATTTCAGGAAATATACGCCTTTTACAGGATAAATAACTTCATTGTTAATTTCAGCTGCAGTCGGTCCTTAATCACCGGTACGTGAGATAGCTCTCTTAGCCTAGACCATGTACATGAAGAAACAACGGACATATTTCACAATATAACTCTGTAACAGAAATGAAAATTCACAGTAAGCAACTGTCAATGAACAGTGATGGCAGTTTGTTGAATAGAATTCTGCAAAATTTTGAGCATTGTCAACAGGTTAAACTGAGAATTCAAACAGACCACTGTACAAAAAAGGCTGTGTGTGCAAATGCATATAGAAATATGTGTGATTTTCCCTTCATGTTCTTACACATGGGTCACTTTGTAAGCCATCACATGATTGTTTTGGGTGTACCGAGTCTGTAGAACAGTACGTGTCCTGGTAATTCTGGAGTAGAACCATTGCATTGGCTAAGGGGATCTATTTCAACAACTTACTGTTTTCTCTACTCTGGCTGTCTGCACAGCTAGGGAGTCCACTGCTGCCCTGATTTCACTGACTGAGGTGGGCTTATCCAGAGAGGATGCTGGGAAGACTGGTGGTGACCATGGAACAAGGCTGGTTGCTAGACCATTCAGTGAACTCTTCAGATACTGCATTGAAAGAGTTAATCATCAATAAAGTTGTATCTCTGGATAATAATCTCTATGTACAGCAAAACAAATCATGATTTTTATTCTCTAAGTCAATCAAGCTTGACGAGTTTGAATCAAATAAACAAGTCTGTAACTTTCTTGCTGATAAAAAAACTTGTGAATCCAAGGCCATTTTCACATTTTTCAATACTACAAACTAAAATAATCTTTTTAATAATGTAAATCCTGCGTTGAAATTGAAAGACTTAAAGTTCTGTTTCCCTAGGAATAACTTAAATAATTCCTTTTTGAAATAAAGAATAAAATCAGGGGTCATACTGCAAAATGTCATTCTGGAGAGACAAATTCCCTGATATTTACTGACTTTTAAAATTGTCGCCCACCCTGTGTACATGTTAGTTTAGTTACTCCATCAGCTTCCAAATCAGCCCACACACAAGTACCACCAAAAATATCCTGTACATGTTTTAGAGTTTGAGTTTCTGTCCAAGAGGTATATTCTACCAAACTGCTTGCAATTTTGCCAAAATCATGTTATACATAACTGGCATGTTTTCTACATGTGTTTATGGTGAAAAGAAAATTTTATGTTATGCACATGCTAAGTTGAAATGAGAACTGTCATGTATTCTGAATTGCATTCTGTATTTTGAGAGGAATGGTGTCATCTTTGTCAGCTTTTGAAGGGTGAGCGGATTTAAAACATTTGTCAGGTTGTTACACTGGAGCTAATACAAGAAGACAATATGTTACCTGTATCTCAATCATTTGTTGTAACCAGTATTGTAACGTTGGTACAATATGATGCGTTGATTTGTCACACCACACAGCGTGTCTCTTGCCAACTTTCTTTGGGGTCAAAGGTAACTTTGGAGCATCCGGATCATCAACAATTGCCAACACCTCTCTTAAAATCTAGCAAATAAAATACATTTATTATACATCTACCATCAAGAATAATAGAATTTCGCGTGCGCTAAAAAAGCCATACCGAACGCCCGTTCTGTAACATGTACGGTTTCAAGGCGCCCCATCCCCTGTGGCTGTATCTGCGTGGTCACTGTTGAACGGTTTCAAGGGACCCATTGGTACAGTAGAGTGCCAGAACATGTCTCAGACATGCTCTGCACGTACGTGTGTAGTGCACACACACAATTCAGAACTTGCTATAAATTAGAAGAAAAATTATTGACATTGCACAAAAACAGTCACTACCGGTACTCTGACTTGCTATAAATTAGAAGAAAAATTATTGACATTGCACAAAAAACAGTCACTACCGGTACTCTGACAATTTGATGCCCAGTAACGAATGTAAGATGTATAATATTAATAATAATGTTATTACGAAAATACCGCAAAGGATGCACTTGGACATTAGCGCCCCGCATCGCCCTCCGCTTTGCATCAGGCAATACACTGTGCCAATGTCCTTGTGCATCCTTTGCTGTATTTTCGTAATAACCTCATAATATTCCCTGAGTGTTGACTATCAGTTCAGTTAGAATGGGGAATTACACACAGCATCATTGGTGTCTTTCTGTTGTACTGTGTACTGTGTTCTGTGATATTGTCACACATACTGTGTATTGGGTCATCACCATGTTATGGATATCGTCACACATGACAATATCTAGATTAATCTATACAGTGTTTTATTGTCACAAGACGGCCACTATTGACACTTTGTGTATGCACAGGGGTTTTTACATAAGGATAACAAAGCAATTTGAATTTTGTAGTTGTGACTGATCCAAACATTAGGTAGAAATAAAACTGTGCTGACAATTTCCCAGTTCATAGCAGCATTGGTATGCTATGAGAGTGTAAAATAACTTCTGTAGTATCTTGGAAAGCAAAACAACAAATTATCAAAGACAAAAATACACTGTATCTTGACAGACTTGTGAGTATTGCCAAGCTTATCTTTATAGTTACTGGTTTGTAGACAACAAAAGACATATTTTCATGACACTTTGTGGATTTGGAAATATGTACAAAGGTCCTTTTAGAAGTGAAAACTGCCATTGCCAGATGTAATACTGTCAGAGTAAGACACAGAGTTGGAATTATGATTAGATCAATTATAGAGACTGTACCTAATCTAATCTCTTGATTCAAGACACTGCTAATCCAATAGAGACTGTACCTAATCTAATCTCTTGATTCAAGACACTGCTAATCCAATAGAGACTGTACCTAATCTAATCTCTTGATTCAAGACACTGCTAATCCAATAGAGACTGTACCTAATCTAATCTCTTGATTCAAGACACTGCTAATCCAATAGAGACTGTACCTAATCTAATCTCTGATTCAAGACACTGCTAATCCAATAGAGACAGTGTACCTAATCTAATCTCTTGATTCAAGACACTGCTAATCCAATAGAGACTGTACTAATCTAATCTCTTGATTCAAGACACTGCTAATCCAATAGAGACTGTACCTAATCTAATCTCTTGATTCAAGACACTGCTAATCCAATAGAGACTGTACCTAATCTAATCTCTTGATTCAAGACACTGCTAATCCAATAGAGACTGTACCTAATCTAATCTCTTGATTCAAGACACTGCTAATCCAATAGAGACTGTACTTAATCTAATCTCTTGATTCAAGACACTGCTAATCCAATAGAGACTGTACCTAATCTAATCTCTTGATTCAAGACACTGCTAATCCAATAGAGACTGTACCTAATCTAATCTCTTGATTCAAGACACTGCTAATCCAATAGAGACTGTACCTAATCTAATCTCTTGATTCAAGACACTGCTAATCCAATAGAGACTGTACCTAATCTAATCTCTTGATTCAAGACACTGCTAATCCAATAGAGACTGTACCTAATCTAATCTCTTGATTCAAGACACTGCTAATCCAATAGAGACTGTACCTAATCTAATCTCTTGATTCAAGACACTGCTAATCCAATAGAGACTGTACCTAATCTAATCTCTTGATTCAAGACACTGCTAATCCAATAGAGACTGTACCTAATCTAATCTCTTGATTCAAGACACTGCTAATCCAATAGAGACTGTACCTAATCTAATCTCTTGATTCAAGACACTGCTAATCCAATAGAGACAGTGTACCTAATCTAATCTCTTGATTCAAGACACTGCTAATGCAATAGAGACTGTACCTAATCTAATCTCTTGATTCAAGACACTGCTAATCCAATAGAGACAGTGTACCTAATCTAATCTCTTGATTCAAGACACTGCTAATCCAATAGAGACTGTACCTAATCTAATCTCTTGATTCAAGACAACAGAGACTGTACCTAATCTAATCTCTTTATTCAAGACACTGCTAATCCGTTATTAGTCTGATAAGTTGCAATCAATGATGAATATTTACGATCCAGATATATGAAAAATTTTCTGCCGAAATGATCTTGTCAAAAGTATTTCTAGTATATACAAATGATCACAGAGCTGTTCAAATGGTTGTTACTGCTGCCTTGTTGCATTCCAATGAACAAAACCTTGGATTTTAAGTTTAACACATGGACTGTGAAGAATACATCGTACATCACTTCTCAATAATGGATGACATCTGTTGGTGTGGGCTAGCAGTATTGTTACACATTGAAAACACATCACTGTGGTGAACAGTCTGTGAATACACTGTAGATTTTATCAAACAGTCACTGATCAATAATTAGTGAAGCTGTACAAATGTCAATATGTGCCACCACTATTCAAACTGTCTGATTACTTTATCTTTCTGCATGATTCATTTTGAAAAAGAAGAGCAAATACTTTAAACTGACAAGCAGCAACTGATAAATGCTGGCAAATTGTTATCTTTTTCATCACAGCCCTGGAGAAAATATGACATTGAACATACAGGTACAAGGAAATTTAAACTGTGAATGACGCAGCAGTTCACAGAAAAGTTACAGAAATTTTCTTGGGAAGATTAAATCCGATCTACATTATCGTGAAGACATTAATTTGGCAAAACATTTATTTTCCAAAATCACAGAAGACCATGTGAAAGACACTGTTGATGTGAAAACAGTAGCTGAGTTAAACACAGTACAGAAATGAGTTCACAATGTAATGCAGCACAATTTTCAACTGAATCAGTTCCAATATAACCAATCTTATTCAAAGTACAATATCAATTGTATTGAAACTATCCTTCCTGACATTTAAATCTGATTACTGTTAATCAAAACATAGAACTCCTTGCTCCATTCCCAAGGGCAAGGTTATCACAGTTCACAATGATCAGGTTGCATTCAGTTGGCAGTAAGCCAAGTTTTTAAAACATGCATCTCAAACCTATCTTCTAAAAGTGACATCTTTGTTTTTGAAATGCCATTACTATCCCTTCCTGTTATGAATTTGTAAACTGTGGATTTCATGGTCTGAAAACAGACATTTTATCAAAAATTGGCAAACAGTATTTTAAACCGTGAGCCATGCAAGGCAAATTGCAATAAAAGTTACCTTTTCAAGATGCAGCAAAGCCTCCGTCTCCTTGGAAGGCTGTCTGAGTTGATAAACAATGTCATCAACATCTGATACATTCAACTCCACACAGATCTCCTGTAACGGTGGAAAATGAAATTATAATTTCAGAAATTTGTGATTTATTTTCACTTCAAGAAGGCAATTCATCCTGAGGCTCACTTCATGTATTTGCTCTACGAGTCTTTACACCTAAATACTACACATGGATACTGTACGGTATGTATTCATTGAACGCATAAGGGGCTTGGTGCAAATCATTGTCTGGTAGACATCTTTGAGTTAAATGAGACCAGCTGGACTTTTGCTTTCATCTTTGTTCTTCTCCAATGTCAGATATGGTGAATGCTGCAGCCATGGAACTGTCTGTCTAGTTACACTGCAGATACACACAGTGACTTGTCTGCAAATTGCTATCCCTCACTGAATTCTCTGCAACTGCCGGCTGAAAATAGTTCCATCATCAGGTACAGTGACAGAGTGAAGTAGTGTCAATTAAATAAATGTATGGTCCAATTGTCCCCTGCAGTGAATATTGCTGGACTGTTCACCACTGTTACTACAGTGTAAGTATTATCAATCAATTTTTAATATACTTCAGTCTAGAGAAAGTCAATTCAAAGACATTTATCAAGATTTTATTCCAAAATGAACTTAATTCTCTTTGATGCTACAAACTTTGTTTCAATACATGTAATGACGGTATGGCTGATGTTAACACACATTCAAACACTGCTTTTATTAAAATCTTACCTTCAAATACTGCCTGCATACATTGATTGGCATGTGTTTGATATCCTGTATGTGACTGCCGTGTGATGTCTTCTTGTTACTGTCCTCATTTACACTGTCAATGGTGAACACACATTAAAACAAGTTGAACAAAATAATGAGTCTCACTTCACTTTTCAATCCATAACAGTTTTACAAATCTTGCTGAACAGACACACAATAGAATCAACAACATTCTTTGATGTCAGAAATTTTCCCAATACATGTACTGGTACAGCAGATGCAAAGAAAATTCAAAGCACAATGGTACAGCGCCATTATTTTCCTGTGACAGAGTAAGAAACTATGTGGAGTGATATGGAATGATACTGACTGGGTTGAAGGGAAGAAGTTATGATTGTGTCACATTTATGCATTGATGAAATATCTTACTAAAGTTACTGCAGACAAGTTTGTTCAAATAGTGCTAATATTTGTCTGGGTGAAGGTTGGAATTTTTAACACTGGCTACCGAAAATTCTTTTGCTAAGTTTTAACAAGTATAAGATTCATGGTGGCTGTGAATGAGAAAATTCTGTCATCAAAACAACAATGTAGTGGTCTTTTTTCAGTCTAACATAACAGTAAGAAACCTTTCACTGTACAAGCTGGCTTCAACTGAAATCTTTGAAGGATGGTGTATTCACTTACCTTATGTTATTAGCTGCCAGTAATCTTTCCAGTTTCTTTATCTTGTGTTGTAATTTTCTCAGATCTTTCAGTTGTGGTCTGGAAAAAAGCAAAGTCAGCAATAAGTGACCATCAAAGAATATCTCATCAAAGAATTCTTTAGGAAGGTACAGTAACAGGAAGTCTGTCATCTTGAAATCTTCAGAATTCATGAATATTAATCATGTAATAAATAAGATGAATATAATTACAAGCTTGAAGATTTGTGAAAAGACTGGTATTACATCAAAATGATACGCAAGTAAACAATATGCAAATATTCAACCCCGACCATTCTTAGTTTGCAAGTCATATATTACATGTAAAACTTTTCCTGTTTGTGGTTTTGTGACAATGATGTTGATCAGATGCATTCTGGATTGGTACTGCAATTTCAACATTGGTATTTCATACACTTACCTTGCTTCCATTTCAAGTTTCAAAGTTTCAACTTGATTTTCCAGATCTTTGACTGTCGCTCTGCTTTCTGACAGCTGTCCCTGGTAAGACTAGGGGTAAAATACACAGTGAAGTGTTTTAGTAAAAGTTTGGCTGTAACATATGCTGACTTATTCATTTATGTTTGAAAGATTACTTGATGTGTTGTTTTAAAGAACGGTCTGGCAATAAAGCTACTATGTATTGTTTGAGAAGTGCATTGAAAATGCTACAGTCTACCAGGATAAATCTCAGCATGAGTGTTAGTAAAATATCAGTGACTAAACTTGATGACTAGGAATACGGGTATTGGTATTGATACATCTACAGCTTTGAGATTTCATGATTCTATCAGAAGAGGAAACACTCTATTGACTGTAATCGCTTAGATATGATTGCAGCTTTAGAGAAATGGTGAGATATATGGCGATACAATCTGATGAACTGAGGCAGAATAACAACAAATATGTCTGTTGAATCAAGTCATCTTTAATATTTCAAGCATTGGTGTAGACTTTATATTTCTTTTGATACAGTACTTCAAAATTGTAATGCTTTACAGAGATTTCATTGTGAAAGGCACTGAAACTACTTCAAAAGTGTAATATGAGTGGTTCAGTAACAGAGGTCAATCATATTTGCAACTTAAAAAATCTACTACAGGAAGATCTAGAGTCAACAAATCTGTCCAAATACTTTCTTTGAAACCTTGGAATGAAGAAGATGAATTAAGTCTCCACCATATGCTTTCACCCCCATATCATAATCTGTTAGTCCATTCTAGCCATGCAAACAGATTGCAACCCTTGGCACTGTATAATATTGATAAGGTTTGATAACAACTCACTTTTACCAATGCTTTGTAATTAGGACTCGGATCAAGATCTAGATTCCATCTCCCAGCATTCCCTGCCAGAGAGAGCCCTCTATTGTCACTGCTGAGAGAGTCGTCGGATAGCAAAGCCTTACCATCAAGTCTTTCAGTTCGTTTACCAATGCTTGCGTCTCTACATATCTCTGCTTCACGTCTAAAAAAAACAAAAAAAACCCCCAAAAACAGAAATCTATAATCACTGCTTTGGTTATCAGAGTTATCCACACATGTATTTATATTCTAATTCATATTGTACATTGTGTCAAAAATGAATTACTTTCTCAAAGTTCTGCCGGATGACATTTTTCGACTGACTTTGACTTCTGTTCAGCAATTCTTTGTTTAACATATCATTCCAATTATACGGTGCATCATCACATCAGTGGAAAGTTACAATTAACTGTTAATATCTGTCTTTCACAGGTGTACTAGAAAGCTAAATTTTGATATAGTAACAATCATACTCTGAGTGTAAAACTACCACTCAATGGATGTTTTATTATGGTCCTACACGTACAGTACTGTCCTTCTTTACATTTCAGTCCATGTATGATGTAACTAGCAATTTCCAGCCATTTCCTGACAAACTGTGATTTCACCAAAACAGTCTATCAATGCAATGTTTTATATGGTAGCTTTCTCAAAACAAACTTACAACCTGAACAAACTGATGTATCTTGTGATACTTAGCTTAGAAATACCTTCACAGAGAGATGTGTCTCCATGGATAAGTTAAGTGTCATGGTAATACCAGGATTGTATTAAAAGGTTCTATCTCTACAATGCTATATCTTCACAGAGAGATGTGTCTACATGGACAAGTATCATTGGTAATACCAGGATTGTATTAAAAGGTTCTATCTTTACAATGCTTTCACAACACAGTGAATTCATTCCTACCTGTAGAATCTCAGATCATCCTTCAACTTGGCAATCTGACCTTCATAAGCATCAATGATGTCTAGCAATCTGAAACGGTCAAACACAAACTTGGACTTCAAATAAGAATAGCAATGCACACAAATCAACAAAGCTATGCAATGTTAACAAATCTGTCACTCGATCATTTCATGTCAAACTCTGTCTTTAAAACACAAATTCAAAACTTCTGCATCTCCGTGTTAACTTTATGGTAAAAATAAAACTTCTTGGCATTTTCAAAAATGTAAGACAGTGATTATCTTTATTACTGAAGATCAGAATCATAAAAATCTTAGAGTCTGAATATCTATCTCTGAGGCGCATTCTACCTTATAGGATTATCAATTTGAATTTGAGTTTGGGTTTGTCAACCATTCAGGCACATTGTCCTTGAACTGACAAGAAACTTAATTAGATTCAAAGCTCTCTCATGGGCCCAGCAAATGTAACTTCTAACTATATATTTTAAAGGGTTGTTTGTTCCATGTATCAAGCACAGCTTCTTATAGAATTCAGTATTACAGCGTGTTCAAGTCACTAGTATTTGGTTTGCTGACACAAACAATGTCTGTGTGCAAGATGAATTGTTATTAATGATAATTGAAATCAATTCTGGACAGATATTTAACTCTCAGTTACAGTGTTACACACAACAGATGTACAGGCTTTGTTGACAAGCTGAATACTGAGTATTTACACTGAGTAAGTAGAGTGAAAAATGTTTTCAAATCATCAAGATTTACTGACAGTTGTCAGTGTTTGAAGTTTTCCTTTGAAGACCAAACAGATGATCACCATAATACAAGTATGAATGTATACCTTTGATCTGATGTGCTGTGTGGTCTTGACGAACGATGACGGTATTTTGAAAAACTTCTGTCTGACGTTCAATTCTTGCTTCTTCCTGAATAACAGAGTATTTTAAGTACTGGTGATTCAAGTTTAATTCATTTACAAGTACCGCACATTTTACTTTAGATATGTGTAACATGCAATCATTTCTCTGCAATCCAGTCTACTCATGATGAAAAATGAATATTTGAAATGAATGTCGTTGATGAGAAGGTCATCATCACTGCAGGAGATTCAGGTAAAAAGGACTGCTCTGACAAGACTTTCAAAAGCTTTACATAAAGCTTATTCTACAGTGCCAGTAGACAAAACACAAAGCATTATTTTACCATATTGCATATTAGAATTCTGCAGGGTATGATTACTTATTCAATTTATGTGAGCATTACTGTACCAATAAAAAACCTGCGTAACAGCTGTACTATAACACAAATATTGTAAACATTTGCTGGTAGCTTGGCAGTGTAATAACATAAATTACTATTTGGTACAAAAAAGTGAGAATTCTAAATTAACTGGTCGTAGGGAGCCCAACTTACAGATTCAACAAGCATTCTTAGTTTTTTCTTAAGTCTGTTAATTTCATCTTCCTGTTTGCTACATTTCTCTTCAAGATGTCGACATCGTCTGTCTGTGGTTTCCCTTGACAACCGTAACATCTCTGTTGTGTTGTCATGTTGACGAAGTCTCGCCAAATGAGCATCTTCTATTTCCTGCGATTCAAAGTGGAATTGAATGTCAAAGTCACAAATACTGTAATGCAATTCAAAGTGGAAATGAAGGGCAAAATCACAAATACTGCAATGTTAACATGAATCATAACTCATCTATGGGTCACTTTATGTCCTTCATTCAGGTCAAATTGCAAGTTTTCAAGTAGCATTGTCATTTGGTAATTTAAAACATCTCATTTGAAAACTTACCCCTTTTCCTGCCAAGTCCATATTTCACCACCAGGTCAAGATGGTTAAAATTAATGAAACACAACATATTCCATATGGTGTATTTTAACATAATACTGTACATTTGAAAGCTGTTGAAAACATAAATACTGTAAACTTGATTTTTTTGGACTAAAGATGCTATAACAGACCAAGCCAAGTGGGTGAAAATATGTCATGTTTTGGCTCAATACTGCTTTTTACTGACTTGGCTGATGGGGAAGTGATACTGTCTGGCAGGAAAAGGGTTAAACATTTCATATAATGCTACACATTTCAATAACACTTTTACTCATCATAGACTCTCACAAGTTGGTACACCATAATTAGACAAAACAGAACTTGATTTCATGATTTTATCCCCTCTCTTCATTATTTCCCTCCACTCCCCTGTATTTATCTTTTCTTTCTAGTTCTCCATCCATCTTGGCTTTCTATCCTATTGTCACCCTTAATCTTTGTTACCCAAAAGACACTTCATTTCTTCAAGATCTGCTTGAAGAGCGCCCTCTATGACAAAATTGAACATTTCTTTTTATAAAGGAAACCATAAGATACCAGTACCTGCATTTTATCTTTGGCATTGTCTAACAGAATTTCCAAGTCTCTTTTTTCCTCTTCAATCCGCCTGGCATTGCTTTGACATTTATCAATGTCATTCCTGGAGAAAAATAAATCACACACACACATTTGTCTTTCAGATTTCAGATTCCAGAGAAAAAGTGTCGTTGTGGTTCGGGTTGATACAGTGTACGCAAAGATGTTGATTTAGATCAGCAGTATGTGTGAGAATGCTGCATCTCCATTAGCAGTCAGTCCAGGGACAAATTATTCTCAAAGGTTTCATCAAAACAGAAATACATGACTTTTGTGTCCAAACAGCGCCCTCACAGATTCCTCTTTATGTATGCCAGTTTTAAACAATCTTGGTTATTTAAGTTATTGTTCTGGTAAGAGCATGATTTGCATTTATTCAATATTAGCTTCTCTTACTCTGTACATTTTGACAGCTACTCTGATCTGTTTAGAGCAAGAGTATGTAGATTTACAGCTTGAATTCTTCTATCAAACGTATCATTGATGGGGACACACTGTTAATCTCTGTGATTACCGTAGTATGACCATATTACTGAATGAATGTTTTGACCATTGTGCTTAGCACAAAGCCAATTTCCTGAACTCTGCAAGTCAATTAGAATACTGGAAATATGTTACGTAATGAAATTCATATGCATTCCAATACTGTGTATCAAATACAGAGCCCTGTCTCTCGGTAACCAGAAAACCTTGTATGTATCACTGACATGATATATTTGGTTACAGCATGGCAGTGCACTCCATACAGCTTGGTTTATTTGTACTTACTTGATTTGATTATTAGAAACTATCAAATCTTGGATGATTTCCTGACGTCTGTCACTGTCATGCACCAAACTGATTAAGTTTTCACGGACAATCCTTGCCATGCTGGACTCCAGGACAACAACATCTGAAACAATCACAGTATGAATTCTTTGGCATCAAATGTAAATTTAGTTACATGTTTCAGATTCATAAATCCTGATTTTCAATCAGTCTTTTGATAGGAGTGAGCTTACATCGGACAGTATTCTTTGCTAAAACACATAATCCTGTCGAGAAAAAATTGAAATATAGAACTTACAGCAAAATGAATCATGGGCTAAGGACACTTGTGACAATCATATCGTTCCTTTCTCTATTGATTTAATTGATTGATTTGATTTGGTTTGATTTGATTAGATTTTGATTGATTGATTGATTACTTATGTGAGAGAGAGAGAGAGAGAGAGAGAGAGAGAGAGAGAGAGAGAGAGAGAGAGAGAGAGAGAAATGAAGGGGAGAGAGATTTGGTAGGTTTCCAGATTGAAAAGTACAAAATCTTGGATTTCATTTATGACAGTTAACTGTTGAAAGTTTCAATAGTGATCTCCCATGCCAGTATGGTGCTGATACCAAATAGAATTTCTCACCTCCAATGTCAGTGATCTGTGATGGATGACACATCTCAACCGTTGGAAGTCCATGTTGACGTAACAGTTTGTTAGCTTCCTTCCACTCCTCTGTATCAAACTACAATCAATCAGAACACAACATCATGCATGAATTCAAATAAATTCATAGAATCCAAAAACACTTTGACAGGGTAAATTTACCATCTAGGGCAGGAAGTGGAGCGATTCTGAAATTTGACTCACATAGAGTATAATATTTCTACTCTGATAGCATGTGAAAACATGTATACAAGGATCACGAACCCTGTCTCTATGCTGTGTAATCAAATGAATCAAATACCGGTACATGTTTATGCATGGAATTCAGTCATGTGGAAAAGTTAAGCACTCAGGTGGAATTTGATGTTAAAATTGCCAGTGGCTATTTTACAGTGTGTTGAGGCATATGACTTCAAATGTCTGCAGTGCAGTCCTGTATTTATGGTACATACACTGCATCTGGAAATAAATGATGCCAATTTCTTTGCTGTTATGGATCTTTAGAAAAGTTCATGGAAAATATTCAATGCCTGATCTAGGTTATGGTAGTGTAGCAGTGTAGATGTCCAATGTCAGTGTTATCATTGTAGTGTATGTGGCAGACAGAATAACACATTTCCAAATGATATTTGGTAATGGTGTGTACAGTGCATATCATTTAGTACATATATGTTATCTGGCACAGTCCTAGTCTCATTGTGTTGATGATCAATGTCATTTGTGGTTATATTGAACTCTTTCCTGTCAATATAGTTCATCAGTCACTGTTAGTCAAGTTGGTTAAACCAGTTAGGCATAACAAGTCCTGTAATTACACAGACTTGACCATACCTAACTGGTTTCAATTAACTTTACATGATGGTGACATATGAACTAGGCAGTATATGCGTTACAGACCTCAATTGAAATGAGTTTCACTGATTTGTCTGACAAAGACATTTACCTGTATGTGGTGAATTTTACTAACTTAACCTGACATGAGTTAATACACAGTCACTTGTGGTTACATACATAGTGAATGCCCTTGTAAGCATTAGAAAGATTGCTCACAGGGCCTTTGCTAGGTATTGAACCACAAGCCACTGTGTGTAACTTATATATACTGTAACTTAGGTCTAGATATGGCTGCCTACATGAACTCTCTATATGGAATACAAATTCATATTATATTTATCTTGCTTAGATTTTCAAATGGATGAGTGCTGGCCAAAGTCACTTAAACCTGTGACTGTACATGTGTGAGGAAAAGGAGTCACAAACCACATACTGGCATATTCTGACAACAGTCACCCATGGAATGCAAGCCTTCAGACTTCAATGCATGTAGGAATGATGGTGTTTAAACTGTGTACTGTAGTAGAGTGTACAACCAGTCTGTACTGTTGATGACTTATTCAATCACACAGATCAGACTTGTGCAATACAATTAAGACAGCAAAATTAGTAAAGAAACTTTCAATTACATTTTAATTCAAAAATGATTAATCTTTTTGCTCCGAAGGGATTACACACAACACAAACAGTTGAAAAATGCTAATTGTGTATGAAACTTAATTAATGTCTGGTTTCTAACTACTAAATCACAGGTACATGCAAATGTATTATTATCTTCTGTGAATTCCATCTATTCTAAGTTGATAAATGGATTGTTTAATGCTTATCAACAATCTGAACATTGATTTATATTTCATGAAACATCAAAATGACTCTCTATTGTGTCGTTTGGTGACTAGCATAAAATAAATATTTCACCAAATTCAACCTTGAAGAGAAAGGATAAACAGAGTTTTTTGTTTACTTTTCTCACTTTCTGTCATTTTAAGAAAATATTTTTTGGCTTTCTATTCTTGACAATCCTTGTTGAAAAATAAGACTACCACGGCAATAAATGAACTGATTAGATGTACATATGCTGAACTATATAGATCAATGTGATGTGTAAGGCATGTAGAGACATGAGTCTTGTCAAAGCACAGCTGTGTCATAAAATGTAGAATTCTATGTCATAAAATGACAGTGACAAAACACAGGACTTGGTGAAATGTGTCTGGACTTGAACTTCAAATCACAAACTCTCTCTGATCAATCTTTGCACAAATTTCTGACAAACAAGGTGACACCTTGTTTCACTGTATGTTCTTGACACTGTGTTTGTGTTTGTATATACATGTAGCTATGCAATCTCTGAGCCAATACACATAATGTGCTGTTCATGTCATGGACTAGATCCTGACTGCAGACAATTCAATGTGTGTATGTTTTCAATGCCAGCATACACAAATGTGTGTATATTTTACAATATCTTACCTGTTGATGAAGAGATTTTCAGAAATTCACATGGCGACTTAGAGTTTGCGTGTTAGGGGGACACACTACATGTCAATGTATGAGAATACATTGAAGTGATGATGAAAATGACTGTTTGAAATAATCCATCATATCGCAATGGTGGGAATAAGAACCAAATTATACCAATCTGCCACCAATTATACTACTTAGTTGTAATTTTTGACTGCCAGATTTCCACAATACCTTTGAGGTGTCATCACAGCAAATCACAAATTAGGCCATATACCGGTACATACACATGTGCTGTATTAACCCTTTGCACCCTGACCCCCTGGTACTCTATGACATCATCGGACATTTCTGTCCGAGCCGGGTTCAAAGGGTTAAAACTAACAAGAAATACTTGCTAAAGTACCGGTACTCACAGCCAGAAATCTTGTTTCACAGGAATGTGTTGGACCCACCACATTTTGTCACAAGTAAAATACTTACATGTATGCTCAAGATTCTATTATGCGTACTTGATCAAAAACATGAAACACATCTTAAATGCTACAATAATCATGTGTGTATACTGTCGTTATCCAAAATGATTAAAACTGCTTTCTTCGGTGTTGGAAATTTTATTTCCACAGCTCACAAATTTGGCGATGGTTTGCAGCCTGAGTAGACTGTAGCATAGAGAAAACTATCCTGCCATGAATACTGACTATGAATGCAACAGAAATAGAACACTCACCCCGTCGCTGAAAAAAACAGCCTGTATTTGGGGTAATGTACACTTTACATTGCTCCCTGAATTTTCAAAATCGCCATCTAATTTATTTCTCGTGGTAAAATTTTACCACTGGGAATAAAAAGAAAAACATTTGATCTCTGTTTCTTGTGCTTCAACAGTGCCTCTACTTCGGTATAGTTGCTCTGATGTTTAAAAGCTACACTGCAGTACTCAGATGTCATGGTTTGTACGTGGATATGCTTATCATATTTTCCCTTTGCCATGACTCCAAATTAAATTTAATGTACAACTGGCTGTCAACTTTCATGGTATATTTGTAAATTGGAAGGCACCAGAATTGACTTGCCACTGTGAGCTTGTACATGAGGGACAACCCTAGGTGGTTCTTTTTAACTATAAGTTGTCGACCTAAAGGGTCTTCATGCATGACATCATTTGATGAGATGACCTGAACTTGACCTTTCAGAAATGCTCAGTTTTCCACTATTTCCACTGTTGGTGATCGTTTCCTCTGAAATGAAAATTTTCCTGATCAACAGAGTAGTTACAGACCAAATTTTGATTCTAGCAAAACAGATAAACTTTTGACAGACTCAAGGACAAAGGTGGACTAGACTCACAGAGCCAACACAGAGTCTCAGAGTACTGTACTGAACTGCAACAACTTTTGTTATACCACAAGAGAACTTGTAACTTTGTAGAAAGGAGGGTAAACTCTTGATCATTTCAATTTCTTATCTATGCAACCTCAAAGGCATGGTGGGAATCAGTTGCAAAAATTTACTACCAGCTGAGCTGGCAGTATTGGTGGCAGATTTATACAATAAAGTTGTAATCACCATCATTGCTATGGATTATTTCAAACACTTTCTTGACACAAAGTATTGACAAAGACTTGTAGACATGAAATAAAGCTATTTTGCAGAAAAAAGAAAAACACTTGGACCAGCAGTGAAGTAAACCACATTTCAGAGGGCTGAGAAAAGTATTTTGTGCGCAAAATAACTCAAGGAGAAACACTTTACATTAAATACGTTCTTCCTACAGACTTTTTGTATCATAATACGTGTTATATTTACAATATTTGTGGTGTGAAAATTGGAATTGGCAGTCTCACTCTCAGTATGGTATGTCAACATTAGCCCACCAGTAAAATATTTGAATTTTCCATGGAGTTCATACAAAATAATTAAAAAGAACTTCAAATCCTACAAGTTAATATCAATCAAAGTCATGTTTCTTTTTTTTCAGAAAAAAAAATATTCATGATATTTTGACAGAGAGAATAAAAGTCTAATGAAAATATGTTGACCCTCGGATTAATATGGTGTTTGATAGCTCTGAATTCTCAGAGACATGGATTTGCTGACACCTTTTTACCAACATGTACATGTAGCCATGGAACACACAAATGTGATAACGTTGTACATTGTACCAGTACTGCGGTCCATTTACACACATACCGGTACTCCATATAGATAAGTACAGACCAGAAATATAACTGTGTTCAAATACTTTGTATGGCATTCTACTAACACTGTGAATACAACGGTGCAAATAATGACATAATTTAGATAGGAACACTACACACAAACACATATTACGACAGCACTGCCATATTGGCATGACTATAACAATATTTAAGTCCAAAACAAACACACCCCACTGAAACTTTACAAACTATAAACTGACACTCTATTGATAGAGTGAATTACATGTCACTGGGAGAATTTTAATCACTTGACAAACACACGCTAAAACACACATCATTGACAAGACACAACTTGACTGAAATGCAGGACACTAATGAACTTTATAACTGAATCAAAACTTGCCTACCTCATATTTTTCTTTTGTCCACACGAAGACGTATGAATTTCTGCTTGCCATGGTAACTTATTAGTCAACACCAAGCTATTCTAGTCTGGTAAGTAATCTTGGACTTCTCTGATCTGTCAATCACAGCTAATCTCAAAGTCACTTCTTAGAAATGTAATTCACCTAATCTCCTTTCACTAACACATTCACTTTATAACTTTCCTCTATTTCCACATTGGCTGAATGGTCTGTAGTTAGCTCTCTTTAGCTGACTATCGATCTTCGTGCTGGTCTTGCTGTATGCTAACACTGGCAAAGTTGAAATTCTCCTCCAAGCACTGCTGTCCTAATGGCTGTACCAGACCTGTACTTGAATGAAACACTTGACAGTCTATCATGCCACTACGGTACCAATACATCCACAGCTACAATCCAAAGTTACTGCCAACACTTGAAAAACAAAATTTGTCTTCAAGGGTTTTCTTGGACAGACTTGAGATCTGTTTACCATGACATAGTATCGGTGTAGGTATTTCCTTGCTCCAACAGTTCAACGGTTATACTAAACACCCTTCAGCGTTAAGTGTATATCCATCTGTGAAACTTGAAAGTAAACTGCCTTCTCTACTCTCCATAAACACAAATACACCAGTCACTTGGCACAAACAGAGCTAGAAACTTTGACAGGAGTACTGGTGCTTGAGTTGTTGAACCGTGGTGCTGGAAGTATTCCGTGGTGTTTTGTCCGACAGCATTCAATTCAAACTGACCGCCAAGCTATTCAATCAACCAATACACTAACTCTATTCACAGCCATTCAACAACAACGACATGTCAACAAAAGACTTCATGTAACATGCAAATTGCCTTTTATGACTGCCCTCTTTGTCAAAGTGCCAAGTTTCTTTTGTTTGAAGAATAGGAACATTCTGTGGTTGCACAAACAGTATTCCGTTGCCTTATAGCCTTCCCTAGTTCCAATCTATTCTTTCCAAATAACCAACATGGAATATTGCTAACTTTCTTCATCATTGTAAGTAAATGCTCCAGCAATGTTGCTACGGTTACTGGAAGTTGACCACTCTCAAAACAAACACCAAATCAACACGTTCAAATACAACCATGTTGGTGTACACATGGCGCTAACACATCCAGGGTGTACAGTATTATCCATGAGCTTAT
This sequence comes from Ptychodera flava, assembly GCF_041260155.1. Classification (NCBI taxonomy): domain Eukaryota; kingdom Metazoa; phylum Hemichordata; class Enteropneusta; family Ptychoderidae; genus Ptychodera; species Ptychodera flava. The sequence goes on from NW_027248364.1 coordinate 1,272,080, forward strand.
CAACATAACAATGGATTATTTGCACAGTCTTTGTTTTCATCAAATGAACTCTATACCGGCTTCAAGCAAAGGAAAGGTCTACCCATGGAGGTAGGAAGAGAAGGAGCCTGCACGAGAAATAAATGGATTAACCACCATTGTATAATGCCCAGATAATCCTGTTATCTCCTTTCTTATCCTCGCTTTAGCCAGTCCTGCAAGGCCGCCTAGTCACATAACTGTCAAATTAATGAGTTCGAAATATTTTTACGTGGATTTGAATCGAATGCGTAGACTAAAAATACTGTGACAGCACATGCGCAGTTGATGCATTTGAACACTAGAGGTTATGTAACTCGTCGGAGGACCAGTTTCAGATCAGCCGGACGCATAAAAAATCGAGTACGGAAACATTTGTTCGTCTCTACAGCTTATTTACAAGTCACACTACTTATACTCTTTTCGGGGGTTTCCGCAAATTTCCGCAAAAAAAGTCGACATTGTTTTGAAAGAACGTAACCTTGGGTTGTTGATAGTCATATCAGGTTGACGTTGCGACGCGTTGCGTTTCTGTAATTGAAGTCAGAATTTCAGTCACTTTGCCGACCGGGTTCAGTGATTAGCATAATGTAGCATCGGGAGTCTGTGTTACGTCCATGCTGATAGTAAGTCGCTATGGTACCTATCTTATTTATCGTTTATTAAACATTGCAACTTTGTAGATACTACTACATCCATGTCGTATTGACGATAGGGCATTCTTATCAGTACATAATTTTCTCCTTGCCGTCGAACCATGGATTGCTAAAAGGTCAAACTAGCTGTGTCCGTAGTCGAACTTGCCACGCTTGCTAATTTGTTTCCAGTGTTTTGTGTCATTTCCTTCAAATTCAGAATACTTAAAAGTTCAAAGTTAAGAAAAATCGTCGATCAGATCGCCCACTTCACTGATTCAGTCATCACTTGTCTGTTCGCGGAAGACGCTATACTTGTGTTAGCGCATGCGTACTTTCTATCCGACTATTCCCGAAGAACATCGAACCGTATCCGAACCGGCATAATCCATTTATGGGATTACCCGGGCAGATGCGTCATTGTTTGCTTAGCAAACAAGCGGCATGTTTCATCTCCCTCAAAGGAGACAATAGACGTGCAGGCTCCTTCTCCATGGTCTACCTAATCCAGTGCATAGCCCCATGGATCAAACTATACACAGTAGATGGGAAGACTGTCAAAGTTGCCTTGTTACTTGACTTTGATTTCGGCTGGAGAAGTAACACCAAAATTTGAAGCAATGAACCAATGCACAGATGAACTGTGCAAAAAGATTCATATAAACTAACAGATTCACTGAAAGCTTGATAATAACGCTTTTATCTCAAGCAGCATACCCACAGAAATATTTTGTTTACACGACTTTGTGAAATATTAAAACTCATTATTTAAATAATTGCCAGGGGCATTTCTTTCCTGAAATTTCCATTAACAGAAATCTGCATTCACAAATTGGACAGCATCATGAAAGCAAAATTATGTGTATATTATTTTGTACCATTTTAATTACAAAAACATTAAAAAGTCATACAAGTATGATTAAAAAGATCTATTAAAGATACTATGACCACAGAACAAAAACCCTTATACACTGCTATCCTGGTTATCCACAGACTGTTGTGTATCTACTTCTCCCCTCAAAATATTGAGATAGAAAAAAACTAATCAACACATGTTTATGTGGCAGATGTGGAAACCATCCAGTCATAATCTACTGCACTGTACAAAGTAATGTGAAAAATTTCCTATCACGATAAAAATACTTCAACTTGCTAAAATGAAAATTTTGAGATTTTTATCCTCCATAGCTTTGCACAACAGAGAGCAAACAATTCACACATCAATGCATATTCTATTGTGAACATGTATTCTTTTGTACAATAATTAGAATAGATTACTCCAAGATAGAGGTGTGTTCCACCCCTAAAAAACACCCTTATCATATATCACTTGATAATTACTAGTGATAAGATACAGACAAAGCACCTTACCTGTGTCATTTGGTTGATGAGTATGTCAGCTTGGATTCCAATCTCTGTACTTCTAGCTGTTTCTATATTATCATCATCTGAAAAAAAATTATGAGTAAAATGTTAAAAAATAACCATGTCAATGTGATTGTGCTACTAGTATGTTGCAAATTTGAATAACAATGCATTTCTCACAAATAAATTATTACCATATTTAATCATAACTTTAAAATTTTACATAATTCCACCAGACTTGCCCTCATGCTGAATGTAGACATTCCCTGCAGTATGTCTACATTTGGCAGTGATGTAGATAGTTGTGAATAATTTCATAATCTCATTATTTTTTGTGATATTCGAGCAGTAGAAGATGAGTTCCATTTTTGTCTGGTCTGCCCGCTTTACAATGATTTACAGCGGAAATATTTACCAACCTACTTTTATAGAGATTATACGTATCAGAAATTTTTGAGGCTTATGCAGTTGGATTCCCAAAGTGTGATTTATTTTGCAAAGTTTGTATTTTTTGCTTTCAAATGCAGAGAAAGGCGTAACCTTGAGTTGATTAACCAGGTTGATGTTTAGTTCAAGCTCTAAAGTATACTTTATCCTTATATGGAATATTTGTTTACTGTATATCCCTCTTGTGTCCGTGTGTATTTTTCTACATAATTAGTGTATATTTGTACCATAGGCCGGTGGCCAAAGTACTGAATAAAATGAATGAATGAATAATCTCATTATTGCTTTTAAAGGTACCATTATCAGCTTCAAACACAATATAAGAAAGTACTATTTCTCAGATATTATATATTTTGCAATTGTAAATGTGCATTTTTACTTTTCCTTGTTTTTCATTACCGCTGTATGAAGTTGTTTATATTTACATGACAGTAAAGACTCAATATTAAATTTAACTTTTTCTGTCACAAATATTCAGATATATGGTAAAAGACCAAAAACTACTTCGCTTTTGTACTGTTATTCCAAAATTGTTGAATAAATTAACACGAAAGCATTTACTATATGGCTTGAAGGCCCTAAATAAAATGACCTATGGATGGAAATAAATTTCAAATGATGTCAATGAAGAACAGCAAAATAATGAGGATAATAGATTTAGTGTAAGGGGCCGTTGATAATAAAGCTGACGCACAAGAAACGTAATTCCTTCGTTTTAATTGAAACCCCCTCCCCCCCTCAAAACGAAAGTTCTTATGCGAAATCAATTTCGTATTATGATGCCGTTTCTGACAAACCCACACGCACCTCTCGTTCCGCACGCCAATGAAAAAACACTGGAAGGGCACATTAATTAATAACCCTCCACTTTACGCATTTCACTTTTTAAGACAGAACATTTTAATGTATTTCCCACGCATGTATGTTTTACGTTGAAAAAGCATAGAAGTTTTTATTTCACATTATGTCTTTTCGTTGTCTTTCTGTCTCTGTATTTTGTGGTCATTGTTCTCGATGAACGCGAAGGTAGTTTTGCGTTCTGCACTTAGAAAACAATAGAAAATCCTTATGCAATTTTGACGCACACAAAATGAAATGAGCTTTTACCCCCTCCCCCCTAAACGAAAGAATTACGTTTGTCGTGCGTCAGCTTTCATTATCGATGGCCCCTAATGACAAAGTGACTTACCAAGTGAATCTGCAGGTATTGGCATTTCATCATCTGCTTTCTGTGAAAAGAGAAAATTTCAAATCATCAATTATAAACCAGAACACCAAAACACTTGGTAAAGAGTTGCTTTGACATTAAGAAATAGAATACTGCAGTGTGCTTTGATATCTTTTCATACCATGAATTCAACTATTTGGTTATTGACTGTACCATGCAGGTAAATTGGTCATTAAAAGAATAAGTGAAATCATTGAACTGTACTATTATGAATAGTAAGAAATTACCCTGGACAATGTTGTCATCTGTGATTTAATTCCCTGTGGAATAAAATAATGTGCAATATGGTATCACCATTGTTCTATTTACCTGTATGTTTATCACACAAGGATGAAAATCAAAATATTGCTGCTGTGTTTTTTTATTTTTTTCAAGTGGCCTGGGTGGGCACAGTGAATTGCTTCTAATCACATCATTTTAGTTTGCAAATGACATTTATCAGGAGGTATCAATGCTATATCATGATGAGAGGCAAAACAGTACCTCACATCATGGATGTCTATTTTTACATCCATGCTCACATCAACCTGCATATCTTAATCTCCATACAGCATATAATCATAACAGATATGCTTTATACTGTACATTTTTGTACCATGTTTCTGAACGACAATACGACAGAGTTCGTCAAACATTACCCTTTCCATTGTATACAATTAATAAATTTAAACATCGCCTAAATATACTGAACAGGATGCCAATGTCTGTGGACAGGTATATACATGTTAATGAGGCGGTCCGGGTCGTGTTACAGTGAGAGCTCTGTACAAAGGTCTGAAAGTGACTGCAGCAGACACATCCGGATCTCACTTGGGTGTTGGACAATTTTCGTTTTACGCTTCTGTTGCAGGCAAACGATATGAAATGTCATATAACGTTTTTATGTATTTCATTCTTCTCGATTCAATAATTTTGGAAGCCGGAACCGAAGGGCGGCGATGTTGTATTGTTGTGGACTAAAAATATGTGACATGTTTTGTCATGTCCAACAATGAAGCCAAACGTCTTCTTTTACGTGGATCTGCAAGATAATTTGTCTAAACGATAAAGGAACATCTCGTCAGAAAAAGTGCAGATTCTCATATTTAATTCAGTGTCAGATATTTACATTGTTTTATTCTGGGATCAAAAGTAACACACAAAAGTGGGCACTGCATTTTAACAAAAACGTTAAAGTTCTGGAAACCTTGCTTTGAAATTGAAAAATTCATAACTACCGCCACACTCGAAACGAGGTTGTTTGGTTAGCGACAGTAGTCAACGAACAGAGAACTCCGGGCAATTTGCAGCGCAGATATTTTCCAATATTTGCCACATGAACATATTTACTCCGGGCATTCCGCAAATAAAATAAACACAACATACATTATTTAGATGACCACCGTCTTACCTGGGGTGATGTCTCGCTGGAAGACGCCATTTTACCAAATACTGTTTTGATTCGTTAACATACTCGTCTATGGAAACGTTCTTCTCATTGGTTATCATTTTAAGCATTTACATAGCTAAACATATTTTGACCAATGAAGTATTTGTTCTCATCGGCATACTGCAGATACCCGGATGTGAATTTGACGCATGCGTAATATGTCATATTATTTATTTTCTGCTGGAGTATTGGTGGGTGAAAGTGGATGCAAGTATTTAGACGATCAACATTACAATATTCGCCCTGACGATTATCCAGGTCAGTATATCACAGCAATATATATGGTCGTTAGATTGATTCTCTCGTTACACCAAGTGACTCTCGAAATTTGCGTTGAATGAACCTCAAATTTAGAATTTACCAACAGGCTATTTGCCTGAGCTGGGGTCCTTCCGGATCCGTTGCGATACCTGTGGTACTGGTATGCAGGTATTCCGACCTGTTGATCCTGTGGAAAATTCTCGCAGACAGGAATAAGGAAGAATGACAACTTCACTCGCTATCACATTTTATATTTTAGTCTTGCTAAGTGAAGTAACAATATCGCTTATTAGTACGTTCATGACTTATACCGTCTTCGATACAATGCATAGATTGTCAATGTCATTTGTAAAATATTTGTGGCTACCTGTATTACACGTCCATTCCGTTGAAGATCAACTCTTTCTCAAGAATCAAAAGAAAGGTATTTATGATTATTGACTGCAGTTCAGGGAAGTAATTCATCCGCATAACCCCTACCAGCTGAAGAGATGCTCTTCAATGCCAACATTTCTGTGACCTAGTGTGTGTTTTACTTCAAGTTTTGTTGATACCGTATATCAACACACTGTTACCAGTGCTGGTCAATAGTTTTCGTCATTTTTCAATTGTCATTTTAATATAACCATAATATAACTTGTTTATGCAAAACACAATGTTGTCTAAGTGTGTTCCAATAGTCACACTGCAATTTAGCTGAATTCTCTGTCTGCATAAACTATTTAACCGATAGCTGAGATGTGACTACCATCTATGTCAATGTGCACTGCTGTGACAGAGAGGGAAATTAATTGTATGGTTTAATTATTTTGTGCATCAAAACATGACCTTTATTGAATTCAAGGGGATTGTCACAATGAAAACTTCAATATTTACGACTATGACATTTCTCAATGATAGCTTACATCACAAAAACAGTATGATGCTATGTCAATTGAACTTTGACAAGGCTGTATTGAACTTTAAAGTGTCAAATTCACAAAAACACAATGAATCAAGGGTAAAATTGACTCATATTTTTTTTAATTGCTCACAAACATATCTGTACATATTTATTAGTATTTGGTATTATTTCTTAAATTGATACAGTGCAAGTTGTGAAGCAAAGCGCATCAAAAATAGAAATAAACATAACTTACAATGTTAGCTATGATAAATATGTAAGTGAACTTGATGCATGTAACTTATCTGCATACAGACATTGATTAAAGTCTGTGAATATCTCCTTTATGCTTTGCCCTCATACTAACAGCTACTCTACCAATTAACCTTCAACCCTTTTAGTGTTGCAATTTTTTCCTTAAAAAATTTAATGTGACATTTTACCAATTTTTATGTTTTTTTAATTATTATCATAATTTTAAACCAAATGGACATAATTTTTCATAGCTAGAGTAGTTAATCAACATTTTGGAAGAATTAAAAAAAAATTGTCTTAATCTGAAAAAAAAATTGCCTGTGTTATATTTTTAAACGTTGACAATAAAAGACTTCGGAACTCGAACGGTTCATATTAATTATCATAAAATTTGAAAGTTTTAAATGTGCTTAGAGAACACAACATCAATTTATAAAAATTAAGCAACGTTCCCCTTGGATGGGAATAAACTGCCATAGAAAACAATGTAACAGAATGGTATAATGTAGTTAAAAAGTCTGAATGGAATTATACAGGCGTAGGGTGAATGTTCTACCTGTAACTGTGTCTTAACATACAAAGGATTGCTCAATTAGCACATCATTAGATTGGTGTCTCTACCAAGTGTTAAAGGAGACCTTTTTTGGCAGAATTAAAAATGATACAAGTGGTTCACTTGTTTCCTGCAGGCATCCCCAATTCACACTTTGTAACTCAATTATCATAGCAGAGTGGAGGAACCTCAATGGTTGGAATGAGACTACTGTCCATGTTAAAGATTTTACTTTCTGCATGAAGAATCTGTCCTCAATCCCTGGTTTTCACATCATGGTTGTTGACATTGACTGTTTATGGGACTTTAATCCTTTGTTCTCTGTTGCAGTTTGTGCACAGTTAGCTCAGACTAGAGATATCAAGCTGACTGTCAGACAAAGAGCTGTCTTTTTGTAAGAAAAAATGTCTTGTTCTACTTTGTTGAAGTTTAAACCTTTTCAAGTTAGGTACATGGTGTTTTCCACAACTTGGAAAAAAAGACCCCAGAGGGGCGACCAATTTACATAACATTATCCATACTTTGCATATTCTTTTGTTGTTTTGATGCATATTAAGTTATTTACATGTGAATAGATTGCTGGAAAATCAGTGGGACGAAGTACCCCTCAAAATCCCCCTTGTGGAGAACCCTTTGTTTGCAGACCAATATTGATGGAGTGGTTACTTTCAGTTTTCCATTGAAACTATAAACATGTCAGTTCATTGTCAAATTCAAGGGTCAAAGCTATTCAGTGTGACTCTTTGAATGTCAATGAAAACCCTGAAAAATCAACCTTGAACTTGTGTAGAATGAATGTGAAATGTCATCCTTTTGTAATAGTAGTCTAAATGAGTGTTAATACAAACTGAAAGGCCAGGGACTTGATCCCTAGGATCAAGTAAGTTCTAGTCTGTAAGAGTTTTCCATTGAAATTGTAATCTAGTAAGTTAATTTCCTGGCAAGACAATGTGAGGCCTGAACCATGCCTTTAACACTAAATATATTCAGTAATCATAGCAACCACTATACCCATAGTGCAATTGTCTAAAATACAATTATTTGTTGTACGCTATTGCTAGACACAATCATGGTGCATGTTCAGTGGAAGGACCCTGACACAGTGTACATGTGTATTCAAGATAGATACCAACCGTTGCATCCATATCTGCCTTATTGGTGTCATTTATAAGGCCAGAGCCTGTTTCCTAAAAATCTGAACTTTTTAATGTGTCCATGTATTTGAAATGCTAAACAGTAAGCTTACACCCTACTTGACACTTCAAGCAACTCAAAATTACTACTAACATGAACTTAATAATATGCTAAACAGTATACCCTACCTGACAACTCAAAGTTAATAATAATAAAACAAAATGAACAAAAATAATGTCCATCTACATCTACTTTACTATGAACCTTTTCCGTGCCAGACAGTATCACTTTCCCATCAGCCAACTCAGTGAAAAGCAGTATTGAGCCAAAACCATTTGTATTTCCACCTATTTGTCTTGGTCAGTTCCAACATCTTTAGTCCATAAAAACCATGTTACAGTATCTGTGATTTCAGGGACTTTCAAATGTTCATTTTTTGTTGCAATGCACCAAATGGGATGTATTATGCTTCTCTAGTTTTAATGAACTTGACCTGATGGTGAAATACCGATATGAACTTGGCAGGACAAGCAGGAACTCTGTACCGATGATCTTGAATGAAAACGATCTGAATTCCACACCGATGCTTTCTACATCTATCACTCTATACATGCATGTACTCCACTTCTAAATTATTAAAATGGTGAATAAAAGCCACAGCTCAGATACTAAATTGATTGCTAATTTGTTTTATCATGACAATACTCATCTTCTAGTTTGTGTCAATATTCAAATTGTTAATCAAATTTACTAACCACACAGGCATCACATCCTGTGTGTCTAGGGATTTATGTACATGGGTAATTAGTATTACTGTACATTTACTTCCAAGCAGTAATGTTAGTACAATTGGTCTATACAGTACATAATTTCACGGCAGTAAGCCAACACATTTTCTTTTTTCTCTTCCCAACAGTGTGTGGAACATATTTGCAAACACAAATTCATAAAACACTGAACGTTACTATTAACAAATGAATTGCTGTCTGGATGACATTACAGACATACAAGCCTTTAAAATGCACTGTTCTTGTTTACATGTGAGTTGTAGTCCAGACCAGAATTCACTTGTCAACACTGACAATGCACCCACACATGTACCGGTACAGGCTGAGTTGACAAGCTGAATACTGTATATCTCAGCATACTTACAGTCAGTAGAACAACTCAATGAGAAACTATGGTTGATATGAAAAACAAAAGTGGTGAAAAAAGTTCAAAAGTTATAGCTACTTGGGCCCTTTTATTGGGTTTGTGTACTGTTTTGTAAAACTGTTTAGCGACACCAAGTCTTGTAATGTTTGATTTTCCTCGTAAACTTATACAGATATTGATTTTCCAATCATATTTCCTACGTCAGTAAACACTTCCCTATTCAACAGCCATTCAATGCAAACCTTGGTCAGACGGCATTGTGATTTCTTCCATGTTGAAAGATATATACTGTATAAGCTTTCCCTTCAAACCTTAAACATTGCAGAAATATACTGTATAAGCTCTTCCTTCAAATCTTAAACATTGCAGAAAATAATGATAATCTTCTTTGCTTTTTTACCCTTTCACCACCATGGTTTGTCCCAAATCAATTGTTTTCTATGGTAAAGTTGGACCTGTATACAGGGAACTGGGGATGAAAGGGTTAAAAGGACACTGCCATGCAAACAGACTTTTCAAGGAGTTATACCACACAATCATGAATTTCAAACCTACCGGTATGCTTATAAGTTTGATAAAAATTTAAAATGCTTAGATATCTTTAGTTGACCTTTTCATGCAGTCACTGATAAAGACAGGCAGTAAATGTAGTATAGCTGCAGGCAGTGTAGTCACCTTATCACAATAGTGAATGGTTTATTGAAACCCATGTCAGCTGTCTCTACAAACCATCCATCACTGATCAAAGTCTTCAATAAACTCAATGCACCTTACATTCCTATACTTTACTAACATGTTCTATTCTTAAAATATGTTTGCAAAATCACCTGACAAGACCCAAAAGGTGACAGGTATCACGGTCATGGAGGGACTGTGCAGGTATCTAGTGTCAACATCACAAGTATTACAAGATTTTTCCCAGAAATCAGTGTTTTGTACCAAGCTATGTAAATCTCTGAATTGCAAAATTACTGCAGTTACTGAATCATTGATCACAGCCACAAGCTAATGAGATTTACAATGAAGTAAAAGATTGGCCGACTAGCGGGAAATACAGGAAGTACTGATGAAGGGTTGCACCCGAAACGTCTGCGCTTTTTAGTCTCTGCTTTGCAAGTGTTTTATCTCCCGCTGGTTGGTTAGTATTTTACTGTATTTGTTTTAACTTTGCTCTTTATTTTAACGAGTACTGTATTTCCCGCTAGTCGGCCAATTTTTTACTGTATTCCTTCACACTTGCTGCAGTTTTATCCCTCTTTTGAGGTCATTTGTAATTTTGAGATTTACAATGTTTACGTTAAAACAACAGACAGATGGACAGACAGAAATTTGGATGACCAGTCACGTGTACAGCACAAATATAGTCACTTGATTACTGCGATGTCTCTTGTCTCCAGTTACATTACAACCTACATTGTTTTCTTACCTTCCTTTCATTGTCAGTGTTCCACAGTTTGTCTTGAGTTCATCATGACGACACTAATGAGTGTCCCATTTAATTCAATCTCAAAATCTGCTAAACTACGGTACTACAGAAGGTTTTGTGAAACATACAGTAATTCAATTGATTTTCACACACACCAGTGATATGACATACATTTTAGTAGAACTAAATCAGTTTTGTGATTGTAGAAAATTGACATGTTCATTGAGTGGTTGAAAATATTTTTTATTTCACAAACATGATGTTTACGACTTTTCTAGTGGTTAGTTGGTGTTCAATACATTTTCCAAAGTCTACCATGTCCGCGTTAATAACTATGACAAAATACAACTTATGAATTTTGGGCAAATATCTGATTGACACTTAGGAAGGTACATGTACTGTATTGTTGCCAGGGTTTGATACAGTGACACTGTCACACTGTCAGAGAATTGTGAAGTATTGAAGACGTGAACTCTGTGTTCTCCTCTGGCTTCTGAAATTTTTTAGTAAATTTACGAATTAAGTATTGAAACTTTCGTAAATTTTGAAATTCATAAGTAAACTTAACCGTTCCAATATGGAATATCATTCAATCAAATTCAAATTAAGTACCACATGTGCTTAGACAGAACTATTTTGAGGTTTGGGGGCCTTCAGCTCTCAATCAACTAGCTGCTTCCTTGCATTTGTATATTTACGAATCAACAATGAAAAAAATTAGTAAATCATCTAAAAAATTAGTAATTTTACGAATTTGAGAGTGGCAGAGGAAACACAGTAACTTGATGAAGACAACAATTAACCATGGCTGCTGTAAGTTAGTTGCTGATTAAGTAAGGTTGTGTGTCATTAGAAGATTAATGAATAAATTCATTAAGCTGAAAGGTTTTCATACAAGGAATGTTTGTCCTCATTAGTACACATTCATCAAATTCATTACCATCCTTCATTAGATGTCAGCTGTCAAAAACACTTAATGTAATTACTACATATATGTAACTTGCAAAATCTAAAATTTGACCCTTTAAAGCCCCAGTGCTGCTAACTTTGATGATAATTTCACCATTTTATGACCTTCTCGTGTCTATTTATAGACAGAGAAGGTATTAGAGTTGAAAACCAGTATGCTGCTGTCAACTACTTCCGTCTGTCAAGACTTCCGTCTGTCAAGATCCGTTGATGTCATGCCATTGTGATGGGTCATATCACAAACTGGTGGGGGTGTTCATGGCTCAGCTTTGAGGTGTGGGAGAACGATTTTGAGCTGTGACAAAAATCAAAAGGGACTTAGCGGCATAGCCACAGTGTTAAGCCTTTCTCCAAGGTTTCTTAGTTTACTACAATCTATTACAGACTACTGAGCTGAAGTTAGGGGTAGGGTACTCACTTTGTGTTTGCTCACTCTGTGAGCGCTAGTGTTTGGTACTGAGTTGCATGGATATCCCCTCATGGCCTCACGTGATTGGGCCTGTTGCATAATCTGCAGAGATGATCATGCTCATGCCTCGAGTCTGAAAACGGTCATTGTGTAAGCCTGTCGGCATTTTCCTTGCATTTTTTCTCATTTATTTTGCAAAATATCGGCGAGTACCTCAATATTTCAAGATAACTCTTTCTTCCCAATCGTTTCCTGGAGTTTCAGAGTCATATGAACGAAAATGAGTGAAAGTTTTAGACAGGAAAATCGGACGTCGGCCATGTTCAATGTTTACAGTACAATCAGAAGTTTATGTGGAGGAATTACCGGTAACCAACACAGCACTGTTCATGATGCCCGCCCTCTAGAGGCAGACCTTCCTATATGAAGTACCACATTTGATGCTGTGGAAAGCTTGACCACACAATGGAGCATTTAAACTTTTAGTAAATGACAAACTGAATAAGAAGGTATTCTGAAAATGTCAAATACTGAGAAAAAATGCGCAAATATTCAAAATAAAAAGGTTAACTGACTGGTCAGCTATAAAAAACAACGAAAATGTTTATGATCAAAAGTTTTTGAGATGCGCACATTTTAACAAATACAGAAATATTTACATCATAAATATAAGACAAAACTATTTTTTCAGGGATGGGACAGGTTGGAAATGAGGGGTGAGAGACAAAGGCACTCCTATTGCTGCATGTGGATGCAGCCACACCATTTCATTTACAGCATACTTATTCACTGTGTTGTGTTCAAGTTCCATATTGTACTGACTGTCATACAAGGATAACATAAGCAAATCAAATCAAATTAGAAAAGGATCAATGCTGTTGTGTGGATTTTGCTGAACATGGTTGATTTAATATTTCGCCCTATATATTTGGTATCCAGCAAAGGCATATTTTGATGTAAAGTCAAAATTAACACTACATTGCTGACAATATATGTTACCGTGAACTTTTTTTTTATAAATTATAGTATAGTAGTACTTCGAACAGATTAACAATTATCGTAATGTCAACCCATAATTTTACATCACAAAGACTGTAATTCTGCCAATTTTTTTTTGTTTTTCAGTCATTTTATAAATTTTGCACTGCACAAGATGATTGAACAAATTGCAATGTTTGAATTTGTAAACTCAAAGAATAAAAATCCTTTGGTCACAGATCAAATTATTTTTTGAAAAGAAATTTACTCTTAAACACTTTTAGCATATATTCTTTACGCGGTCATGTATTTCAAGGAAAATATGCCTATTAAAAACAGTAATTTCTTCACTTTCAATTTTTTTCAATACTATGACAATTATCAGCCATGAGGTTATACAAACACAAGACCAGATAAGCGTTTTTCATCATTTCCACATGACTCTTTGGAAAATCTATTAAAAACAGTTAAAAGTGACTTAAAATGATCACTTGGTTACAGATGCCAGGTTGTGTATTTCACATGCACTCAGGTCAGTAGGGAAGTGCGTCATTACTATTTTGGACTGTTAATTCTTATTTCTGAATTATTTAACTTTTTTCCACATTGAACTATCTTTAGGCAGTTTATACTGTAGCTTAGAATTTTTTTGATTGATATATTTAATCATCTTTTGGGTTCTTTGGGTCCATATCCCACCTCATGCCCCTACATTGTCAACTAATTTACCAACAACTCCATGCCAACAACCAATTACCTGACCTGGCCAAACATTAGAGAAGGTACAGCGTCATTGACGGTATTTTTTTGAATGTGAACCATAATTCCTTGTTCTTCTCCCCAAAGAATGTTGATATACACAGTATCCAGCTTGTCAACTCAGCCCCTATGGTTGTAAAGTGCATTGTTATTGTTGAAAACTGACTTCTGGTCCGGACTAGAATTCAAATGTAAACAATATTCATGCATTTTACACATATAGACGCTAAGTTGACAAGCTAAATAGTGGGTGTTTCAACATTCTTTGGGGAGTAGAATACGAAGTTGCAATTGATTTATAAAATAAAAATAATGAAAAAAAACCATCGAAAGTTAGCAGCACTAGGGCTTTAATCAATGAATTTAGGTACAAAACCTTGTAAATTGTTTCAACAAAATTCAATTAGCTGGTACTTTGGGGAGACATGTTGTGGATCAGAGAGGGATATTGTTAAATGGTTGTTGTACTCCCTAATTATAAAATGTAAATTTAAACTCATCAAGTTTTTAGACAATACTCAGTACTTGCATTTATGAATAGTAGGTGTACATGTGTGATGTATGTATAGCACATGTACAGGTATATTGAGAAAGAAAACATTGACAACTGTTCATATCATAACCACCAACTTCTCTGTATTCAGTCTGCACATCAACATAGGTACAGTAATGTTAATTGTTTCTTAATGAACTTTCATTGTTTTCCAAGCTTTTAGAAGTACTAATAGTGACCATAACTCGTTTTAAAGCTTGTGAAAAACATCAGCGTTGTCATCAACAACGAAAACTGCAATCTTCCAAGGTTGGGTTTTGATTCAACTCTGCATTGATTTTAGAAAGCTGTGTCGCAATGGACAAATTGCAGCTAGCACACTAAGCATCATAGTTACTGTAAAGAGATTACAGTGATTACACACAAAATCATTGTAGCCTGGTTTCCTGTCAGGTTTTAATTATTGATGTTATGCAGCAATGCATTGTGGGTAACTCAGAGCAGTGTCATGAATGATATATCATCTCAGTCTCACTGTGTTTATTTTTCATCTATTCCAGACATCAGTGTGTTCCGTGCATCAGTGCAAAGTGACGGCATCTGGAATTTATTAGCGTCATCATTCTCTCCATTTGCAGCAAGGAAGGAGCACTTAATCCGTGGAGGTAGTTGCAGTTTTGGATAAGACTTTGATCTAGAACAGCTATGAATGACATTGTAGCAGTGTGGGACGTTGCTCTCAGCGACGGTGTTCACAAAGTGGAATTTGAACACGGTACAACATCAGGAAAACGTGTTGTTGTAGTTGACGGCAAGGTAAAGACTAATTTGTACCTTTTTACAGGGCAAGTCAGGTCAAATCATTCAATGTAAGAGTGAAAAGAGTTGCAAACAGTTGAATTGTCTCAACCCTCTCACCCCCACTTCCCTGTCTAGAGGTCCAACTTTACCATAGAAAACAATAGGATTGGTTCAAACCATAGTGGTGAAAGAGGTAAATTCAAGTGATTGACACAAATATTCAAAACGTCTGACATACCATTATCACAGTGACACATGAAATCATTTGAATACTTGTTTTTCAGGTTCATTTTGATCAAGTTCATTGCAAATTCATCCAATATTTTTGAAATTGAATTTTAACGTACAATTTCTATTACTACCTTGAATAGCGAAGATTGTATTTGTGTATTTTAATTGACTATTAGTGACAAGAAATGAAGAATGTGAACACCTAACATATCAATATGTTTCATAGTGTCTAATTCTGTGAAAAGATGTTGAAATATTAATAAGAATAAATAATTTAAGTTGATATTGATGGTACATGTGGCTACTGATCATTTCAATGTAGTCCTGACATTGTTGATAACACAAGGATGACTGTTGCCATGGATACAGATTGAAGTTGATACAGTAGCTGCACCTACAAATTCAGTGTCTATTAACTTGATGAAATTCTCTAATAGACCTTTACCATGTTACAGCTAATAGTTCTAATGTTTCCCCGAGTCGTAGACGTCAACCATTATATTTGGCAGTATGCATACTGTCTCCCTGACCTTTAAAGACACTCTGGTTGTCATGGTAACATATTTGTTTCAATGTAAACATGCATCTTAGTAATTATCTGTGTTATGATTTACCTTTGTGATTCATCAGTGATATCATTCAAGTATGGTGCATGTCTGTGAATATCAATCCATGCTTCATGTAAGATGTTGAAAGCTGTGTACGTGTGTCTAGTGAAATTTAATGAATTTACTCTTCAAATCAGCGCTTGTACCGGTAAAAACCAGTATGCTTTCAGCACACAGAATGACTTTGATCAAGTTTTCTGAATGTTGTTCAAATTCGTAGAATATCAGATTTTATATAATTATGATGTCTATATGTTTATGAATCTTAAGAATGTCAAATCATTAACATGAGAATAGTCTGTCGCTGGGCAACAGTAAATAGATATTGTAACATTGTTTCAAGTTGATGTACTGACAGAAGACACCAAATGGTTCCTTAGCAACATAGATCACATGCATTCCATTTATTGTAACATTGTTTCAATTTGATTGACAGGAGATAATTAGGAAGAACTGGATGTTTAAACTTGTCGGCAGGGAAGTGTTCAACATTGGCAAAGCCAAAGTGAAAGCTGCAATAAACATTGATGCTGTCAGTGGATTTGCATATGAATACACGCTGGAAGTCAATGGTAAAAGTTTAAAGAAGTTCACAGAGCAAAGGTCAAAAACTGCCAAAGTTTGGTCTTTAGTAATAGATGGTGTAGACACTAGGATTGTTCTAGGTAAGTGAAATGAAAAAATTCACTATTGGCTTATCATCATTGGTTGAGAATTATGATTGGTGAATGGGATCAGTGCTGAATAATTAGGATTCACTGATCCTCACTTACTGAAGTGCAATGATTGGTCTATTGTCACTATTGTACATCCAGAATGTGAGTGAAATTATCATGATTTCTATATTCATCTGTTGAACCTGGTTGCATTCCATTTTGTTGCACAGCTTAAATAATTCAAAATTTTTGTCATGATTTGTTCATCTGTGTTCACCTGGTATGCATCATTTTAAATATTTGTTGTGACTTGTATATGTGGTCATGTGATATGCATCATTTTGGCACAGATAAATGTAATGAGCCAGTTACTGGTGGAAGGTAAGATGTCATTGATGCATGGCTACAGAAGTAGAGAGGAGGTGGTTTGTAAAACATCATCTTACATAGCAAAGGATGCTGTAAAGGTCACCAAAAGTGTCAAATTGTGTGGTGTCTAACACATATGCTGCCAATGTATATCAATGACAACGCCTTGCTAAGTCAATCACAGTATTTGTTCATTATGGGAGTAAATCTCTTCTAATTTTTTTTATCAGAAAAAGACACGATGGATGTGTGGTGCAATGGTGAAACTCTTCAAACAGCTGTAAGTATACTCTGAAGATTTAGCTATTGAGTTTTCAAATTCATGTATCTAGGTATAATTTTGACACATCTTCATGGTGGCAGAAGTTGTCTAAATATTCCTAAGACTTATCCAGTTATCAAAAATGATAGAAAAAATGAATTTGGCCAATGAATAATCTAGCACAGTAATAGCATTTAGTACATATTTCAAAATAGCTTGTATTATCAAGTGTTCTGAGAAAGTTTCAATAAAAAATCAGTACTGCTATGGCATGTCCATGTATTTCTACTCACAAAGATATAATCTGTGGAATCATTTGATGCTCTGCGACTCCTGGATGTAAAGATGTACACATGTAGATCTTGTGACAAATCCAATGGTATAAACAATGAAGGAAAATTTTTTTGCTAAATGGTAATAATGACGATTTTTCTGCGAAACCTTTGTGTTATGGATTTTGTTGATGGGTGAATTTCGGTAACAGAGTTATATTGAATCATCAAGAATAACAAGGCAAATATTGACATGACAAGTTACACAGTATTTACTTCAACATATTTTAGGAAGCACATGTAGAAAATCTAGTCATACATGGAACAAAAACTAGAGTATTGTGGAGTTTAAAAGACTCTCATTGACACATTAAAGTTTCAATGTTCAAAAGTCTTTAAGAATCACCATGTTTAACTGAATTGACTGTCTATTACAGGGAGAATTTGTAGACGACGGAACAGAGACCCACTTTGAAATCCGAGATCATGATTGTTTTATAAAAGCTGTCAGTAGTGGAAAACGCCGCGATGGAATCGTACATGCGCTTTTTGTCGATGGAAACGAAGTTCCCGAAACGCATGAAGAATCAGGGTAGTAGCATTGAATCTAATATACTTACAAATTAGATTTTACAAATTGTACATACAGAAGAAGGGTTTTGATTTTTTAGCTTTGGAAATTCTTGTGTGATACTTTTTTTTTTCAAGAATTCAGATGACGAAGTCAGCTAGAATACGCTTTGTTATCTTATTATGTTTATATATTGTAAAAAATTCATTGTTTTACGTCCATGGAAATGAAGTGAATATTTTACAAATTTTGATGTTATTTTCACGTGTTTTAAAATTGGGAACATAGCGATGACAATTTTTCGCTAAGCTAGATTGGGAGAGTATTTTACAGTGTATACCAGTAGTTGAAGATCAGAAACTATTTCAAGAACTATTCCGAGGCAGACAGATAACAGCGGATGCTTTACAGAAAGATTTACATGGGAACTCCCTAGTGTATCATTAAGAAGTCATGTATCTTATGAATAAAGCCCCCTAAGTTGTTACAAGTCAGTACTATGTCAGTCAACACTGTACTGTACCACAATGTACAGTAGAATATGTTGCTTGATTTGCATAGTGCATCCCTAAGTTGGTGTGCAAAACTAAGAGGCCATTGAAGTCTCCCTAGGTATTCTTAAATGACCACCTTGTTTTACAGTGGCACAATTGCATAGCTACTTACCGTGTATTACCGTTCAGTCAATGATCATGTATGCATTACATGTACCTGTATTACAGCCTGGCTTTATCTGTAGGGTGTTTAGTACATTTGATTATAGATGGTAGAGGGCGTCCCATCAAGTGATTTGATGATTATAGATGGCAGAGGGCGCCCCATCAAGTGATTTGATGATTATAGATGGCAGAGGGCGCCCCATCAAGTGATTTGATGATTATAGATGGCAGAGGGCGCCCCATCAAGTGATTTGATGATTATAGATGGCAGAGGGCGCCCCATCAAGTGATTTGATGATTATAGATGGCAGAGGGCGCCCCATCGAGTGATTTGATGATTATAGATGGCAGAGGGTGCCCCATCAAGTGATTTGATGATTATAGATGGCAGAGGGCGCCCCATCAAGTGATTTGATGATTATAGATGGCAGAGGGCAACCATCCAGTGTAAATGACTTCGATGTAGAGATTGGTACTCCACTAAAACCGTAGTTTGACACATATTTGGCATTGAGATTTCTCTTGCAGTGTATTCCTAGAATTCTGATGAAAAGTCAGACGGAGAGAACTTAATCTTGAACGGAAATTTTGTACATACAATGGAGCATCATGTTATCCTTGAACAACAGAATCTCTTTAAACAAGAGAAATCCCAACCAAAATGTGAAGTCAAATACCTTGTCTGTTGCAGTATTTATAATAATAATAATAATACCATGTTACTCTGAAACACTCACTTCTAACAAAACTGACATATTGTTCCCGTCCAAGATTTTGTCGCCTGTCCATTTGTGAAAACAAGATTGAAGTATTTTCACTGCTGGTATGTGTGGGTCTTCTATTCATTTTAAAGTCTAAAAAGCTTCTTGAAATCATGTATTCATATGCCATGCGTACCCAAGTTTTGTTGTTCTATACCAAATAAGGCAATGTGTGATTGATGCAATATGTAAATTTCTGTGTTCCTTCCATATAAGGTATGATATTTAAATATGGCACAAATTCTGTGCCCAAATATGGTAACTGTATGTCTTTGTTTGGAAAATAGATGGAAGTGTAGTTATTTGAGATGTCAAAAATTTGCAATTATTTTCATCATATCAAAATACTGCTAAAATGTAAAGTACTAGGAACAGGCCTGGAAAGTCTTTTTCCGAGAACAGAACTCAAAATTCCATGCCCAAACCAGTCCTCAGCTTATCTGATCAAGATATAAAATTCCAGTTTGTCCTTCTCTCTGATGACAAATACAAGCCTTTTCTTGTTCAGATGTTTTATTCATACGCAAGCTTTAACCAAGAGAGATACCATTTCATGTTTTGCTAGAAATTATGTCAATGTTACTTAAAATATTTAAATTTACTTTGCAGTTCCATGGCAACATGCTGACCTACTTTCACAATCTGTGACTTTTTTGTATATGATTGGCAAGCTACTTTATGCATATCATTTTTTGACATGGTGTATGGAATGTACATTTAGTCTGTGTGAGTGGATAAGCTACCATTTGTAAAATAAATCTGTTTTACAGAGGAATCGCTTGTGTGATTTTTAGCTCCGCTGTCAGCGACGCGGAGCTTATCAAATAGGTTGATTATCCGTCGTCGTCCGTCGTCCGTCGTCCGTTGTCGTCCGTCAACAATTGCCTTCTCCTCTGAAACCACAAGTCGAATTGCTTTGAAATTTTATATGCAGTTCACTTGGGGTGACCTCACTTCAGTTTGTTCAAATCATGGTGAAATTTGCATATTTGTATTTTTGGGGCATTTTTTGGTGTTTTTGGTAAAAAAATCTTCTCTCTGAAACCGCTCGTCCGATTGCTTTGAAATTTGATATGCAGTTTGCTTAGGGTGACTTAAATCAGATTTGTTAAAATGGTGGTGAAATTTGCATATTTGTATTTTTAAGGCAATTTTTGTCATTTTTGGTAAAAAAATATTTAAAAATCTTCTTCAAAACTACCAGTCAGATAGCTTTTATATTTGGTACATATGTCCCTAGGGATGATCTATTTCAGATTTGTTCAAATTGTGCAGAAATATGCAAATTTGCATTTTTAAGGCAATTTTTGCCATTTTTGGTCAAAAAATGTATTTCTCAAAAAGTACTGGTCTGACAGTTTTGAAATTTGGTATACAGGTTTCTATAGATGAACTAAGTAATATATACTGAATTTCTGATGAAATCTGTAATTTTGTATTTTTGGGGCAATTTTTGCCATTTTTGGTCAAAAAATGTGTATTTCCAAAACTACTCACCTGATAGCTTTGAAATTCTGTATACAGGTTCCTACAGATGAACTAAATGATATTTATTGAAATAATGATGAAATCTGCAATTTTGTATTTTTGGGGCAATTTTTGCCATTTTTGGTCCAAAAATGTGTTTCTCATAAAGTATTGGTCTGATAGCTTGAAATTTGGTATACAGGTTTCTACAGATAAGCTTAGTAATATATATTGAATTTCTGATGAAATCTGTAATTTTGTATTTTTTGGGCAATTTTTGCCATTTTTGGTCAAAAAATGTGTATTTCCAAAACTACTTATCTGATAGCTTTGAAATTTGGTATACAGGTTTCCATAGATGAACTAAATGATATTTATTGAAATAATGATGACATCTGCAATTTTGAATTTTAGGGCAATTTTTCTCATTTTTGGTCAAAAAATGCGTTTCTCAAAAAGTACTGGTCTAACAGCTTTGAAATTTGGTATACAGGTTTCTATATATGAACTAAGTGTGATATTTTGAAATTATGATGAAATCTGCAATTTTTATTTTTGGGGGCAATTGTTGCCATTTTTGGTCAGAATATTTTATTCTCAAAAAACTACTCATCAGATAGCTTTGGTTGACATGTTCTTAGGGATGATTGAATGTGATATATTCAAAGTATGATGAAATCTTCAATTTTGTATTTTTTGCAGCTTATTTTAGCCACTTTTTCTGGCCACTGCATTGAGTTATCATCATCATTCTTCATCAACATGTGTCAAAAATAGTTATTCTGTACATAAACACAGCGGAGCTATATCGGCCGCTAGGTCGCTTGTTATCTCAAATGTGAAAGTTTTTTCAGCTTGCAATTTTTGCCAATTGCACAATGCAAGCCAGTCAACCTTCACAAAATTGAAAGTTTCCTATAAATGAGTTGTCTTGGAAAGGTGGCTGTTCATTTTTGTGGCAGCACCCCTTTGAATATTACCTGCTATTAACAGTACTACAAAAGACAATTGCTATCGTAGACTGCAGTTGTTATCTGATACATATATATGCAATCCCGTATAAATTATCTTTGAAGTTCCGAACGATAGAATCCTAGAGATAAACTTATTTTATGCCTCGTAACCCATGAATATTGGTAGTTACACTTCAAGTTAGTATTTTTTTTTTCATTCTTGGACCAATTGTATGTTCTCAATTCTCAAAGTAGCCGACCATAGTGTAGACTGACCCTTCATAATATGTACACTCACTCAGTCTCAATACAGATTTTGACTCAGTATATGATCGACTGGTTTACCCACACCTTATCATGGTTATGCCACTCTCTGCTTCGTGCCCATTGTTCAATCCATGCTTTCTAATTTCCATAACTGAATATTTTATAATTACCACCTGGCTTTCTTTTGTTAAAAGTGTCCGTTTACTAGTAATTCGGACAGTTCTTTTATTCAAAAATGTCCGATTTACTAGTAAATCAGACACTTTTAAACAAAAGAAAGTCACGTCGTGACAAGTCAACAACCCCCAAAAGCGACATATTAACCAGAAGAAATGTATTTCACCATCAAGTACAGAGCATAGAAACTTCAAACTAGCAGCATCAGACTGAATAAATTTCTCAAGTACATCTCAAAATCAATTATAAGTCACCGTGGATGAAATAACAGTATCGATTGCAAATATCGCTATGTCATACGGAAAGGTTACTGTTATCACGATCATTTGAAGCTGAAAATTACGATTTCAAAGTCACTTGTCAAAACTGAATGTGAAGTTTTCTGTCTCCTTTGGTAATAGTTACATTTACAGGCAAACACGCAGTACCGCACTCATTGTGGTCTGGACATTGTTTTGTTAGTACTTGCAATTTCAGTTGCAGGAGTGACTTTCTCTGACGTGGCGGTGCAGCTTGGTTTTCCGATTGTTGCGGTCGGCACCGGAATGACAGGATTTTTCTTTTCCATCTTTGGCTTGGGTGGTTGAAGAGCATCGGATACAGCTTTCACTTGTTCTTCACTGAACTTCTGTGTCCAGTTTGTTCAGTTATCAACTGCTCGTCAAACTCTTGACGATAAAGACTCGTCTCCTGTGTGACCTGTCAGCATACAAATTTTAAATATTAGAAATTGTAAAGTATTTTGTCAGCAAATACTACGCAGTTAGTGACTAGGGAGTTTACGTTTGTTTTTCTGTTAAACATTTCAATAGAACGCATACATTACTTGCCTTTCCAGAATGTCCAGTGAAGTAGCCAAAAATTCCTGCTTTGGTCGTCGTTTCTTGGCAGTATTTTCGCAGTGTATGAACTCCAAACTTCTGTTGAGAGAATTTCACCTTCCCGTCTGTTGCTTTAGCAAGAGGTCGTCTATAAAATGGCCCTTTCTTTGGAATATACGACCAATAGGTCTGAAACAATTTCACAACACAACGAGGATTTTCTGGTTGAATGTAATGTTTGATGGTCTTGAACTGCTGACCAGGTTTGCGATATAAACCACCCTAATCAGCTTTTGTAGGTTTACAGTGAAAGCCCACATATTCACCGATATGGTCGCCCTGGAAAGATAATTGATCCACAGTTAAACCTGAATGTTCATCAGCCGCACGTAACCCAAATATCTTGCACATGTAGAAGTACACACCGCATAACTCAACCTGTTCACCCCTGATTCCCAGTACACAGGTCCACGCTTACCAATGATAACAATGGGTTTGGACCAAACCATGGTGATGAAAGGGTTAAACCAAGTGCAGTCGAAGTATCAAAGGAATGCTGCCACAGTTTTTCTTCGTGTTCAATAGTGTACCGCTGGGCTTGTTTTTTCACTGTACCAATACCTTCGCGTGAAAGTTCTTTCATGACGCCGTCTAAAGTGTTTCTCAAACCAAGAAATGTGCCATTGGTTTTGTCCATAAAGTTCAAGTCAGAACAGTTGCAGTTATCTCGAAGATGACGTGCTATCGAACAACATAGCTGTTTCAGGGAATCTGGAGGGTAGCGGTTACCATTCTGCCGTCTTGCTTCAATTACAAATTTAGAAAGCCAGTAATTGAGTTCCTGTGCTTGTATTCCTTCAGTCAAGGTGGTACATATTCTACAGGCTTACCTGTGTGACTAGCTTCATTTTCAGAGAAAACATTTCTCCGAGCCATCCATTTGTTCCATGTCTTTACCCCCCAACGGTTCATTTTGGCAGTGTTGTCAGGAATACATGATTTCTGGTAATGCTCCACATCTCCTCGGCCCTGCGGGCCTCAGAGTTTTACCGGCAAACTGTACCGTTGAATTCCGTAAACCGCCTCCTACTCGTCCGCTTACCTATAGTAAATTGGTTTATAGACTCCTTAGGGGCCACGGATAATTAAAACATGCGCACGGCTAACCGCAACTTCCACTTTTAAGGGAAAGGGTGTTTTGCTCGATTTTGATTACCGTGCACAAAAATCGTACTACATGTTTTTATATCCCAACGTTTCGCAACACATTTTTAGCTACTATAGACTATAGTCTATAGAAGCTATTGGGATGGGTATCCGTCCGGCGTCCGTCTGTATGTATGTATGTATGTCTGTTTGTGAGGCGTCCATCCCACTCAAATATCTTGAGAACTGCAATACTTACTGATTTGATATTTGTTGTGCAGATGAAAAATGATTTTGAGAAACCTTTTTTTTAATTTTTTGATGTTGTTGAAAATATGCAAATTAGCTCAAACAAGGGCGCTTTTGGTAAAAAATCTTCATAACCACTGGTCAGACAGCTTTGATATTTGGTATACAGGTCCCTAGGGATAACCCAACTTAGATTTGTTCAAATTGTGATGAAATATGCAAATCTTTATTTTTAAGGAATTTTTTGTCATTTTTGGTCAAAACTTATTTCATGAAAACCACTTGTCTGACAGCTTTGATATTAGGTATACAGGTTCCTACAGATGAACTAAATATGAAATATAGAATATATGATGAAATCTGCAATTTTGTATTTTTGGTGCAATTTTTGCCGTTTTTGGTCAAAAATGTGTTTCTCAAAAACTACTTGTCTGATGCCTTTGATATTTGGTATACAGGTTCCTATGGGTTGTCTTAGTGTGATATATTGAAATTTGATGAAATCTTCAATTTTTGTATATTTGGATCAATTTTTGCCATTTTTGGTCAAAATATTTGTTTCTCAAAAGTTACTCATCTGATAGCTTTGATATTTGGTATACAGGTTCCTAGGCTTTATCTTAATGTAATATTGAAATTATGATGAAATCTTCAATTTTGTATTTTTGCAGCTAATTTTGCCATTTTTGGTCAGGCCATCCTGAAATGAGCTATCAAAGATATCCACCTTCTTCATCAATACATGTGTCACAAAAAATTATTCTCTACATAACACAGCAGAGCTCTGTCGACTGTTGGGTCGCTTGTTTTTTCAAAACCGCTGGTCAGACAGCTTTAATATTTGGTTTACAGGTCCCTAGGATGACCTTAGTGAGATAATTTCATACAGTCAGGAAATACTTAATTTTGTATCCATGTCTATAGTAGCTTCAGGGACTTTGGCCCTATGTTTATGTATTGCAAAATATTGCACTGTATTGTTTTGGGGTGTAACAGCCAGTGTTGCATTGGCACTATGATTCTTTTGACATACATGTGGTTCAGTGCACATGTAAAAAAACGTAACAATCACTTTGGATACACTTTTACAATTCATTTCATTCTGATGATTGCATCATTGTCAAGTTGCACTGAACAAGGATTGATTCTAGATGGGTATACCGGGGTGGTGGGAGCTTATGCATGATTTCCTGGGACATAATTACAGATTGTAGGTATGCTGATACAGAATGACGCTGTGTTGGATTTTTCAACTTCGAACTTTTGTTTAGTGGTTGGGATTGGTTGGGGGGGGGGGGGGGGGGGTGAGGCCAAGCACAATTAGTTGTGTTTACTCTCCATGATTCCCTCAAAACATTATTTTGCCATCAATCCATTCATATATGTGTTTTGTGTTTTGTAGTGTTTCAACCAATGACAGAAAACTACAACTCCTAAAAGTTAATCTTTCAACCGTTTATTAGATTCAATTTCAATTACGTAATTTTCATCACATTATACATTGTCAAAAATGTTCACTTTGTACCAGATGAAGCATTCAAACCTTAACACACTGGACCACACAACAACCACATTGATTCTCAGTGATAATACAAAGCTTGATGTGACACTTTGGTACAGGGCTGGTGCAGGGAATTTTCAAATATTGCATAAAACTGTTCACTCCTATTCCCTGTTGACATGTACACAATCAACATTGATTACAATAAGCTAAACCATTGTGGTGAAATGGGTTAAACTGTCTCAGACTTCAGAAGTATCATGGACACACTGACTGAAAACTGTATTTAGGACTTGTTAGACAGCAAGAAACATTAAGTCTATAAAACAAAACATCTTTCATTTGATATTTCCCAGTCTGAATGACTCTCGTTTCAGAGTGCAATTACTGCACTCCTAAAATAATTCAATGTTTGGAGTGAAATAATTCAATGTTTGAAGGGAAATAACTCACTAAATGGCAGTGATATCGCACCAAACTGTGCAGTATTTCTCTTCAAATTGTTTGTTAACACCACCAATCTTTCATCAACTAAACTGGAAAGTCCTCTATCATTCAATAAACAAGTCATCGTTGATGACACAGTCCCCACTTGTTAATGGGTACTTTGATTACATGTCCTCAGAGAGGATAGAGTCCTCTTCATTAGGTCTGTGATAAAAATACTTTTGAATAAATTCGCTTGATACATGTCTGAGTTGTAGTTCAGGACATGAAAAAATCGTAATAAAATGGCCACATGTCGGCCATATTGGATCGTATCACAAAACAAATCGATGTGCATATGTATGACATAGGTCAATGTCCTTGTACCAAGTTTGAATAAAATCCGTTGAGATATGCCTGAGTTATGGCTCTGTACATGAAAAAATCGTAACAAAATGGCCGCACGGCGGCCATATTAGATCGTATCACATGAAAAATTGACGTGCATATATATGACATTGGTCAATGTCCTTGTACCAACTTTGAATAAAATCAGTTAAAACATGCCTGAGTAATGGCTTTGTACATGAAAAAATCGTAATAAAATGGCCGCCTGGCGGCCATATTGAATCGTATCACAAAATAAATCGACGTGAATATGTATAACATAGGTCAATGTCCTTGTACAAAGTTTGAATAAAATCGGTTGAGATATGCCTGAATTATGGCTCTGTACATGAAAAAATCGTAACAAAATGGCCGCCTGGCGGCCATATTGGATCGTATCACAAACAAATTGATGTGCATATCTATGACATTGGTCAATGTCCTTGTACCAGCTTTGAATAAAATCGGTTGAAACATGTCTGAGTTGTGGCTCTGTACATGAAAAATCATAATAAAATGGCCGCCTGGCAGCCATATTGGATCGTATCAAAAAACAAATTGACGTGCATCTGTATGACATATGAAGTAATCCTTGTACCAAGTTTGAATGAAATCGCTCCAGGCATCTCTGAGATATCTGCGTGAACGGACGGACGCACGCACGGACGGACGCACGCACGCACGCACGGACATGACCAAACCTATAAGTCCCCCGGACAGTGTCCGTGGGACTAACAAGAAAGCTGAAAACAATGAAATCAGGACTGAAATCCATAAGAACTAGTTACCAGTTCTGATTTCTTGAAAAGGAAATTCTTGCTGTGAATACAGCCATACCGGGTACATGATTGGAAGATCTCTAGTAGCAAATGAACAATGATCTATTTTACGCTAGATACAAACACTGTGCTAAAAAGGTGTGAAGTATGCTTTGTGAACAATACCAGTGTACTTGTCTTACTGGAGACTCGTGTGACAAACTACAAACTTTATTGTGACCAGTGTTGAAGTCTATGCTGCTTTACTTCACAAATCTGGAGGCAGCGAAAACACAGAAACTTTTTCAGTTTTGGGGTGAAATGGATGTTGTGAAAAGCACAAAAGATGTTGTCCAAATATCCATAACTTGGGCTTACAAAGATAATTGTTACCGTCTTTTACACTCAACAAATGTCATAATGAAATCGTCATGGCAAACAAGTAACTCTAACACAGTTCAATCCACTCCACTACAATGGTGGATCAAAGTTTTACATGAATTTGCTGAACAAAATGCTACACTGATATTACAATGCAGCAAACATAAATAAAGAATAAAAAAATAAACATGGCAGTTCAAACTCTTTGAAATGACTGGAATCTATAAACACCTGCTTGAAAAATCACTTTAATTTTGAATATTGCTGATGAAAATTATTATTATGCACATGACAAATGAAATCATTTCCTAACACCTATCACCAGAGTATAACAACAGCCACACAAACAACTTCCGTTATCCTGATAGACCACACTCCAAACAGTGATGGCACCTGACTTGAGGCTTTCACTCACGACTCACAACTCACTCTGCATAACACACTGGCCTCAATATTTCTACTCATGTCACAATGAGATGCACTCATGTTGGCATTCTGAGTTCATAATGTCTTCCGAACATGGCATACTAGTATATATCTAAAAGCAAAACTTTTGGGCTAATGTGCAGCGCCTAGGAACTGTTACCTATTGGTTGGCTCAATCTTGCCGTTATTATTGAATTATACACAATAGACTCCCTAAGTTGCTGTGAATAGTGACCATCGGACCAATCAGAAGCCAGCTGCACATCAGCAGAAATGTTTTGATTGTTCTTTGAGTGATGTAAGCCTTTCTCAGAACACCACCACTGTGTTTGGAGTGTGTACTAATACAATGGTTGTGTCTGCCAGTTTTCAGTTTCCCCTTTCTAATAATTGTATCACTACATCTAACTTGCATTGAGAATTGTGAAGATTTTAACCAATTCAGCCCATCTGTAAATAATGCATCTTTTCATCTCATCTAGAACCCCCTACATATAGCAATGAATTGATCCAGCCTAGTGCTGCAATATAGACCACTGAGACTGTTCCACTGTAAAGCAAGGGGTGGCAAGGCTTGTGCCATTTGAAAGATCACAGGTTATGAGTGTCACAATGCCATGATGTTTGAAACCTGCACATCTTCACTGAAAGAGATTTTTAATGATGGAAAAGACGTGTCTTGGTGAACACCAATGTAATGCCATGCTCATCACATGCTTCTTTGATGATTTGGTCCTGGGCGGCTCCAGAGGGCGATGCGATGAACTCAACACCACTCTGTGAAACAAGACATGGTAAAAGATATTGGAGTCATCGTTCAAACGTGAAGATGATGAAATGCTGTGAATAATTTTCTTAGTAGACTGAAAAACCAGTCTTAAACATTTTCCTGTCCTCACTCTCATGTAATGCTTTATCATCAATTATCTCAATTTAAAGATTGATACAAAAACAATACAGTTTATCATCACAATATACATAGTACGGAGGAGTACATAGTTTATCATCACAATATACATTGAGTACGGAGGAGTACATAGTTTACCATCATAATATACATTGAGTAGAGAGTACATAGTTTATCATCATAATATACATTGAGTAGAGAGTACATAGTTTATCATCACAATATACATTGAGTACAGAGTACATAGTTTATCATCACAATATACATTGAGTAGAGAGTACATAGTTTATCATCACAATATACATTGAGTACAGAGTACATAGTTTATCATCACAATGTACATTGAGTACAGAGTACATAGTTTATCATCACAATATACATTGAGTACAGAGTACATAGTTTATCATCACGATATATACATTGAGTACAGAGTACATAGTTTATCATCACAATATACATTGAGTAGAGAGTACATAGTTTATCATCACAATATACATTGAGTATAGAGTACATAGTTTGTCATCACGATATATACATTGAGTACGAGGAGTACATAGTTTATCATCACAATATACATTGAGTACAGAGTACATAGTTTATCATCACAATATACATTGAGTACAGAGTACATAGTTTATCATCACAATATACATTGAGTACAGAGTACATAGTTTATCATCACAATATACATTGAGTACGGAGGAGTACATAGTTTATCATCACAATAAACATTGAGTACAGAGTACATAGTTTATCATCACAATATACATTGAGTAGAGAGTACATAGTTTATCATCACAATATACATTGAGTACAGAGTACATAGTTTATCATCACAATATACATTGAGTACAGAGTACATAGTTTATCATCACAATATACATTGAGTACAGAGTACATAGTTTATCATCACAATATACATTGAGTAGAGAGTACATAGTTTATCATCACAATATACATTGAGTAAAGAGTATATAGTTTATCATCACAATATACATTGAATACAGAGTACATAGTTTTATCATCACAATATACATTGAGTACAGAGTACATAGTTTATCATCACAATATACATTGAGTAAAGAGTATATAGTTTATCATCACAATATACATTGAGTAAAGAGTACATAGTTTATCATCACAATATACATTGAGTACGGAGGAGTACATAGTTTATCATCACAATAAACATTGAGTACAGAGTACATAGTTTATCATCACAATATACATTGAGTACAGAGTACATACCGGGTAGTTTATCATCACAATACACATTACCGTATTCCTCCGATTCTAAGACCCCGTCCGTTTATAAGACCCCCAGGGTTATTTTATCAATTTGTAATTAGCTGTTAGTTCGTTTATAAGACCCCCAGGGGGTACACCCGAATTTTGACTGCAACAATAGAGCCATTGTCATGTTATGAGACCAGAATATCCACAACACCTACGCTGCTTATCAAAGTCACAAACAAGTGTCAAAGTGAAGTATCAAACCTCACACACACGCACACTATTGTTGGGTTTGGAACATGTCAATGGGAAGAGTTCTATCATTTCCCGGCGATAAAACTACACTTGGATTTCACTACCTAAATGAACAATATAAAAGAGTTGGATTTTTTAGCGTCTCGATTTAGTATAATGTCGTCTTTTCGTTACTGTCATTTTGCTACCATCAAAATAAGCAGATTTTCAACATCTGATTATGTACGAATCGAACATTTCGATGCAATTTGGCTACCATGAAATGAACATTTAGGATCGTTGGGTTATCGGACTTGTCGATCAAGTAGATTCGCTCATTTCATCACGATCAAACAAACACAATTTACACTCATACAAACACAAAAAAGTTTGGGTATCAGTAGTTCTCTTTTTGGAGACTGTTGTGGCCCTTAAAAGGGCCGTTTCATTTTTTTGGTCAGCGGCATGATTTGGTCTGTTTTAGTGAATATGTACGGTGAAAACAGTACCTCGGACTGATTGCTTTAGCAGAGGTACAGCCGCATTATTTGCCAAACACCGACGTGACATTTCTCTGCCATGCCAACTCTTGGAGAATTAATGGATGAATGCTTTCTTCTTTGCCTTCAAGTAGTATTTTTGTTGACTGACACGTCACGATCGATGATATTCGAAAGTAACCGTGCCCGGTATGAGTGCTGCATCTCGCTTCAAACTTTCAACTTTGCAACCATCTTGAACAACAGCTACAGCATATCGATCGTGTATGTTGTCTGCATCTCAGCGAAGTTCATACGGCAAACCAAGTTCTAGCTGATTGCGACGGTAGTTAGGCATGCCGACAGCGAGAATGTTTTTAATAATTACTGTTTTCTTGCCCATGACGACCGTGCACGGTCTTATGACTTTTCGGAAAATAAAGTCTACGATAAATCGATGCATTTTTATAGGATCTTGTGACGATGTCGCGAAATCCTTTTGTTGCCGTTATCAATAGAAAATTTGGGACGTGTGAATGACACGAGCTTTGAACTTGCTTCGCTCAACTTTTACACTTTTGTTTTCATACTACTGAGGCAAAAGACTACGGCACATGAAAAAGTTGCTCTTTAAATGGTGTGCTTATAAAGATTTTTTCAACAGTTTTCTATCAGGTAAGGTATCTTTTGTGATCATTGTGAATAGCTGCACGTTTTCTCTTACGTTCAAATTTACCATTAAAGTATAAAAAGATTTTTTCAACAGATTCTATCACGTAAGTTTTCTTTGTGATCATTGTGAAGCGCGGCAAGTTTTCTCTTACGTTCAACTTTACCGTATAAGCAACCAGTGAAAATAGAAATATCATTGGTATCGTAAAATCTTTCAAAAAGACTTAATGACGACGATATCGACTTCGACTGGTTTGACTTACCGGTAGATGAAGAGGGCAATTATTGTGTTGACAAACGAAACGCGATATCCAAAGTTTCTTCCGCGCACGAACTGAAAATTCTTTGAATTTCTTCCGTTTATGTTTCATCAATTTTGTAGTTTTTCTCATGTAATGAAGGTATTTATTGTTTGAACGGCATTTGTGTGTGTCCTTTCCTGAACTAGTCCCAGCAATGAGTAGAACGATAGTGTAACAGATTTTCAAGATTATGCACGCTTTCGAAGTCTTGCGAGGGAAAAATACCCAACTTCATAAGTTTAAACGGCCCTATACAATTACAGTTCGAACAAAAACGTGCATGATCGTACCATATTCCGAACAGTTTATCATAGATGACTGAATTCCACATCCACGTCCATTTCGGTCATCGATACAAGTAATAAAAGAAACTTCAGGGTTTATTGCAAAAAATTCAACACATCAAATAAGCAGATTGGCGCAGCAATCTTTCGTCTCGGCCAGCCAATGCTTCAACACTTTACCTGTTCGAGCCTGCCTGTTCGTAAGATCACATTTCGTTTCGAGATACGGTTAGACTTTTTGAAACTAGGAGCAAAATAATAAAACTCACAACGTGTTATTACAGTAAATGAAAATCGTACATAGAAAACATCGGACGGACACCATCCCACTGAACAGAATTTTACCTTGACCTCATGCACTGACACCTTTGACCTATTGCGTAAATTGACCAATCACAGCCAGCGGAACTTCAGGGACTTTCCCTTCACTCATTGTCTGACCTTTGTGGCCATGCTATGGGGAGCTAGCTGCTGCTGAGGAACGTACTTGTTGTACAAAGTTTCGTGGTGATTACTATTCACGAAATACAAAGATTTATTGCTATCGTATTGTTTAGTAAAAGAAGGTATGGCAAATACGTTATATTTCAAGACTTGTGGATCTCCATTAATTTATACTTGTACAGATTCGACTGCCAGTATCTACACAGCATGGCCATGAGTCGATATCACAAAGTATGAGTTGTCTGTAGCGCGAATCAAAAAATCATTGGCATAAAAATTTGCATAACATTGCATAAATTAGCATAAATTAACTTCGACGTTCGGTTTCGCGGTGACATCAGTTTATTAGACCCCCTATATCTTTTTCGTCATCTTTGGTTCTGAAAAGGGGGTCTTAGAATCGGAGGAATACGGTAAGTACATAGTTCTATTATTCTTACCTGATATGCCCTGTCAATGTTATCTCTGAATGGAAAGAATGCATCGGAACTCAGCGCTACACCTTTCAACTTAGCGGCCCATTCTTCACGTTCAGCCTATAAATATCCAAAAAGCGAATTAGTGCCCTGATGTTAGTGTCTTATGGAGAATGTCCCTGTGTATTGTGGGACTGGGAATGACTCTATGCATACAGTTCTGATGTACTGTAATTGTTGAAAACTTGTAATTCAGACAAAAATATACACAATGCTGTTGTCAATTTTGACAGAAATTCAAATTTTATTGTTGTAGCATCACTGGATTAGAGTTGCAGATAAGAATTGTTCTGAGCCTTGATGTGTGATTTCATTCTTTTCCTTAAAACACTGATGACAAAAAGTATCATTTGCAATATTCCCATACTGGTCATTTCTTAAATGACATTATAAAATAGCTACTATTTCAGACAAATCTTGTTTTGCACATTGATGGTACAGCTACACAATCACATGAAATAAACCCTACTGATCTGAATGATGATATTTCTGTGAATGGTGTTAATCTTTTAAATTCATAAATTCAACCTGATTACATACAAAATCAAGCCACTTTCTACAATGATGCAATAACCATTGAAAGAACAGCAATGCTACAAGAAATGAATAAGAGCAGATTTTTACCTTGGATAGCTGTTCAGGTGGTGTTTCAAACATGGCTTCCCATGATGCTTTGTCCATATCCTGTAATCAAAACCATCAGAAATTACATCAATCAGTTATTAACATCAAATTTTTAGCAGATTTTATTGTTAGGCATACCTTCATAGTATATGGAAAATGAGTTACATTTTATTAATTGCAACAACACCACAGTCAGACAGATTGAATGGTGACTGTTGGAAACTAAACTGGTAACTGACAGTAACTACACTCACAAATATCTGATACAGGTCAAAGGTCGATTCAATACACTCACCTGTCCCACAGTTCCATTGACATAGATATCAATAGCGTTAAATCTCTCAGCTCGTTTCACACCTTGTTTAAATTTAACTTCTAGAACCTTGGGATGCTGACGTAACCACCTACAATGCAATGAAAACTGATGATGCTTAAAGCTGTAATTTTCAATCCCAGGTTCTGGCATTAGTGGAGTTCTCCTCCCAGTCAAACACTTGGCCAGTACGATGTTTGATTTCTATAACATTAATTACACAAACTGATCTCAACCGTTTGGCGCTTTTTGCTAATTCTGCAAACAGAGTTTATACAAGCGTTTGATTGACGATTGGTTCAAATCGGCAACGGTCACTGATTGCCCACCCACCAACGCTCGAATTTCCTAAAAAATAATCTTCCAGTTGCATTAGAATTTGAATATAACCACAGAGTTCAATCAGCAGCAGCTTCGCACTAACCGTTCGGCAGTCTGTCTGCGTTTTTGCAGCTGGAAAAAACCCTAAAAAGTGGCATTTTCTGGAGCATGTGCACATGTGTTGCTTATTTGGTGTCCACTTACACAATGAACGCCGCCATAGCTTCTCGCCCTTTTAAAGGGAGGCTCCGGCTTTAAGAAGATAATGCCGTATCAGTAATGAGATCACTTGATAGAAGTGTTGTGGCATCCTTTACCATGTAGGTGTAAATAAATGGGGCACCTGCCTCAGATCCCCCAGCTTGTGGTGTGGGTGTTTGCTTGGCTTTGAGTAATTCTTTGTACACTTACCAATTATTTGCCTTATCACCAGCCAGTCTGGTGCAATGTATCCTGGATTGTTGTCCAGCTCCTATTCCAATCACCTGACCATCTCTGGCATAGCAGACAGAGTTGGACTGTGTGTATTTCAATGCTATGGTGGCTACAATCAGATCCCTGATGGCAGACTCTGGTAACTGGAGATGAAACACAGATAAGTGTCAGACAAGTCGGTCTTTAGTGACCATTACATATCATTGCCTGAATACATGGGTTTATGTGCCACGAGAGCAGTTAAAAATTTGCCAAACTCCAAAAGGTCAAATTGTTTCCTGCTGCGAGGACCATAAACCCATGTATTCAGACAATAATATTTTTATTACATGCTTCTTCACAGTTAATACTATATGACATTGGGATAGATGCAGGAAACTGGTCCCAATATCATTCACAGGGCCCAATAACTTCTCAGATGTTCCTATTCAAATCAATGCACTCATTAGCAAATACATAGAGGCATGTAATAAAGAATCCTGTGACCAGCAACTCGGAGGTGATTGGTCTTGAGTAATCACCCAGTCTTCCCTGATCAATACCTATCTAAGGACTTTATTAGCAATTGACAAGGACGTTTGAGATTGAAAATACCATTTTGAGACTATAATTTTCACAGTTTATCATTTTTGTTGAACATTGTGCCTGTCATATTTATGATATTATGACCAATAAATTTGCAAATTTTTACTCACATCTTTCTTGTCTGTTGCAATGTTTGAAACATTTCTTTGTTGATGACTGCATCATTGCGTCTCTGTTCCATCTGAAGACCAAACAGAGTTCTTGTTTCCATGGTAACAGGCTCATAATCTGGATCCATCTGCAAGGAGGAGGAGAAAATATACTGATGAGGTTCGGAAGAAAGGTGAGTGATGATAAAAGTGAAATAGCAATGAAGGGAAAATAAACTGGATGGCATACACACATACTGTACTTGGCACATACACATACTGTACTTGGCATACACACATACTGTACTTGGCACACACACATACTGTACTTGGCACTCACACATACTGTACTTGGCATACACACATACTGTACTTGGCACTCACACATACTGTACTTGGCATACACACATACTGTACTTGGCACATACACATACTGTACTTGGCATACACCACATACTGTACTTGGCACACACACACATACTTTACTTGGCACTCACACATACTGCACTTGGCATACACACATACTGTACTTGGCACTACACACATACTGTACTTTGCATACACACATACTGTACTTGGCACTCACACATACTGTACTTGGCATACACACATACTGTACTTGGCATACACACATACTGTACTTGGCATACACACATACTGTACTTTGCATACACACATACTGTACTTGGCATTCACACATACTGTACTTGGCATACACACATACTGTACTTGGCACATATACATACTGTATTGGCATACAAACATACTGTACTTGGCATACACACATACTGTACTTGGCACATACACATACTGTACTTGGCACTCACACATACTGTACTTTGCATACACACATACTGTACTTGGCACACACACATACTGTACTTGGCACACACACATACTGTACTTGGCATACACACATACTGTACTTGGCATACACACATACTGTACTTTGCATACACACATACTGTACTTGGCATATACACATACTGTACTTGGCATACACACATACTGTACTTGGCATACACACATACTGTACTTGGCATACACACATACTGTACTTGGCATACACACATACTGTACTTGGCACTCACACATACTGTACTTGGCATACACACATACTGTACTTGGCACACACACATACTGTACTTGGCATACACACATACTGTACTTGGCATACACACATACTGTACTTGGCATACACACATACTGTACTTGGCACATACACATACTGTACTTGGCACTCACACATACTGTACTTGGCATACACACATACTGTACTTGGCACTCACACATACTGTACTTGGCATACACACATACTGTACTTGGCATACACACATACTGTACTTGGCATACACACATACTGTACTTTGCATACACACATACTGTACTTGGCATTCACACATACTGTACTTGGCATGCAACATACTGTACTTGGCATACACACATACTGTACTTGGCATACACACATAGTTAAACACATTGTACTGACAGGGTTCATGATTATACCAAGTCATAGCATTCAAAGTGGGATATTGAAATAAATCTGTACAACCATGTTCTCTAAGACAATGTTTGAGATAGCCCTTTACAAGCAATATAGCCCTATACCAGTGGATATAGCCGTACATCACTGGATATAGCTCTACATCTATAGATATGGCCCTATACCAGTGGATATAGTCCAATAGCAGAGGACATATCCCTTCATCAATAGATAGGACTCTATACCAGTAGATATAACCTTACAACAATTGATATAGCCCTGTAAGAGTAGATATAGCCCTATAAGTAGATGTAGTCCTACACCAGAAGATATAGCCCTACACCAGTAGATATGGTCCTATATATGTAGATATAGTTCTACACCAGTAGCTATAGCCCTATAATAGTAGAGATAGCCCTATATCTATAAATATGGCCCTATACATATAGATATAGTCCTACATCAGTAGATATGGCCCTAAATGAGTAGATATAGCTCTACATCAATAGATATGGCCCTATACATGTAGATATAGTCCTATATACATAGATATCGCCCTCCACCAGTAGATATAGACCTACACCAGAAGATATAGCCCTTCACCAGTAGATTTAGCCCAACATCAATAGATATAGCCCTACACCAGCCCTACATCTATAGATATGGCCCTATACATATCGATATAGTCCTACATAAGTAGATATAGCCCTACACATGTGGATCTAGCCCTACATCAAAAATTATGGTCCTATACATGTAGATATAACCCAGTACCAGTAGATGTAGCCATATATACCATACATAGATATAGTTCTTCATCAGGAGATATAGCCCTCTTCCAATTGATCTAGCCCTACACCACTAGATATAGCGCCATACAAGTAGATATAGTCCTACACAAGTAGATATAGCCGTCAACAGTGGATATAGCACAACTCCAGTAGATATACTGGTAGCCCTCAACCAGTCGATGTAGCCCTTTACCAGTGAATACATAACCCTTAAACAGCAGATATAGCCCTACAACAGTAGATATACCCCTATATTCATATGGTCCAATACAAGTTGATATAGCCCTACTCTAATAGATATAGCCCAACAAAAGTAGATATTGCCTTCCACCAATAGATCTAGCCCTACACCAGTAGATACAGCCCTACACGAGTAGATACAGCCCTACACTAGTAGATATAGACCTACCACTGTAGATATAACCTTACACCAGTTGATATAGCCATAAACCAGAAGATATAATCCTACACCAGTGGATATAGCCCTACGCCAGTAGATATAGCCATCAACTAGTAGATATACCGGTAGTCTTACACCTGTATATATAGCCCTACACCAGTAGATAAAAACCTATGCCAGTAGATATAGTCAAACATCAGTGGGAATAGCCATAAACCTGTAGATATAGCCCTACACCAGTGGATATAGCAATACACCAGTGGGTATAGCCATAAACATGTAGATATAGCCATAAGCCATTAGATATACATGTAGCCCTACAGCAGTGGATATAGAAATAAACCATGAGATATAGCCCTACAAAAGTGGATATAGCCATACACCAGTAGATATAGCCATAAACCAATGGATATAGTTTTATACGAGTGGATATAGCCCAACACTAGTAAATATGGCCCTACACCCACACACACACTAATCTCAAACCAAATCAGTACACACACTATTTTCAATCAAATCCAAACACACCTTAAGAACACAATATTTTCCTCCTTTCTTCTTGGATAAGATCTGTAAGGCTTCATCTTCATATCCTGGAGCAATGATTCCGTCTGACACCTTCACAGGGTAAAAACACAGAAGATTACTGACAACAGAGTATCTTTAACAAAGAGTTTTACAACTTACAAGTCTCATACAGACTGACAAATAAACATGCAAATTTCTTCTGTAGAATGCTGTGATATTGTATTCTGTTTTTAGAATAAGAAGCAAATGATAT
Organism: Ptychodera flava; assembly: GCF_041260155.1. Classification (NCBI taxonomy): domain Eukaryota; kingdom Metazoa; phylum Hemichordata; class Enteropneusta; family Ptychoderidae; genus Ptychodera; species Ptychodera flava. The sequence goes on from NW_027248364.1 coordinate 1,311,479, forward strand.
GGTTATAATTGAAGGGAGAAGGGCGGCACGCCAACCATTAGCATAAGAAAAATTGACCTTTGACCCTCTTACCTCCCTTGAGATGATCTTGGCAGTGGGTATATCACAGATATCAGACAATGCAATGAAATCACCAAATGATGACATACGGTCTGCACTGTCAATGTTAAATCAACACAAAACATCCAATGTTACAGATATGATTAAAATGATCAAATTACAATTTTTATGTCTTGTGTTATTCAAAGGGAAATAGTCATCAGAACTGGGCATGTGCGAGTTTCTTGTTTACAAACAATGTATTTTGTGCACGATATCTAGATGCATCTCATCACCATAGCTACAACATTTAAATTATACAATGTAGATTATGACACTGACAGACATGTTTTAACTTTCATCAATCACCATCGTACCTTAGATACAGTGTTTACATTGGTGGCATGGGTCCCATATGACCTTTGAGTGTAGTTCTGACCACTGTATCTCTTTAACAAGACAACACTCTTGCTGTCCCCACACAATCTCTCTCTCTCTCTCTCTCTCACACACACACACACACACACATTCTTTCCATTACCTTTCTGTATGAGTTTAATCGGTATTTTATAGAAATTCGACATGCATCTCTTGATGTTCAAAGATATTTAAAATCTTTGATCCAATTTACAAATTAATGGAAATCTCTTAGTGTACAATTTTCTGGGAGAAAATTAGTAACTGAATGGTTTTGTAACGTTTCATGATAGACAGACTGACATGAAATTTTTCCAGTGTGCCACAAACAAAGTAATTGGCTGGACAATGCTGTGAGGGCAGACTTCAAAACCACTATTGTTACCTCTGGCTCTAGCATAGGCCGTAGCAAGCGGTGTCAATGATGACATCATATCATCAACCATACACAACTTAGCCTGCTCTGCAGACAACTCTGTACCAACTCCAGCTCCTGTCAAATTAAATTACAGCAATACATCAAGAATATCAGATACTACAGATTGTAGTAAATGATTCAATGGCCCTTTCACCCATATTCCCTCTCACACAATCTGTAACACTTAAATTTTCCAACTTCCTATCCACAGAACTATCAATTTGATAACCCACATTTTCTACTTATGTCAATAAAATCAAAGTTTACTTTGAGCATTACAAATCTATTTTATTCAAACCTCACTTTAGAGAACTTTGGTAAATATAATAACAAATATTAATTGATTGACTGAATGGTTAGCTCGTAATGTTCTTATGGAAAACTATGAGATACAACTGCTTCTGATGTGATATGACTGTTTCCGTGGCAAGTAAACTTTAAGCTGTACTGAATAGCTTACCGGCAGGACTGACATGTTTGAATGATGCAGCAGCCGGCAGATTGAGGGCAGCCTTCAACTCTTTCACCAGCTGCCATGAATTGAATGCATCACACAGATTGATAAATCCAGGTGCTCCATTTAAAACTGTCATTCAAGAGAAAGTAACAACAATGGTCAGAAAACCGTGGTCCATCAATTCGATAGTTGGTACTCAACTGACACAGCAACAATGCAAGCATTCATCGTACTTACTCACTCCACGAAAGTTAATCTAAACCTTGGGATTTGTTTACACATTGTTGAACATCATAATAATCATAACTGAAATGAACAGATAACTGGCTGGTTTATAAACATAACATAATATGAGGTTATTACAAAAATACCGCAAAGGATGCACAAGGACATTGGGGCAGCGTATCGCCCGACACAAAGTTGAGGGCGATGCGTGGCGACAATGTCCTCGTGCATCCTTTGCAGTATTTTTGTAATAACCTTATTATTATACATCTTACATTTGTGACTGGGGCATCAAATTGTCTGTTTTCGTACAATGTCAACAATTTTTATTCGGCTTTATAGTACAAGTGTGGAACGCTTTCTCGGACGCGCTTCTGCAAGTTCTGGATAGTGTGTGTGCACTATACACGTACGTACAGAGCGCGCGCGAGACATGTTCTAGCACTCGTCCAATGAGTCCCTTGAAACCGTTCAACAGTGAACGCGCACATACAGCCTGGCTTTTAAACATATTGTCAGAAAGAGTCTTAATCTCATTTTAAATTTTGTCATCACCAGATTCAAGGAAATGTACCTTCACAAAATATTTTACAGAAAGATTCTTGATGAAAGTTGAGATCTCATCAGTACTAGACTTCACATCTCACCTTTGACTGGCAGTTCAGGCAGTGTTGTATACAGCTGTGCAGGGGCTTGGTGTGGGTTCATACCGTATCTCAGTGGTAGTTGTGATACACCCTGGCTGTACTCTTTTCTGAAGTAATTAGAGATAGCAGCATCATACTCAGCTGTGTGGTTGAATGCCTGCAACACAAAACATAACGATGAAAGGCTATAAGAAGACCAGGAACTTTGTGATCTATCTAAACCCTGAAATCCATCTCAGGGATTGAAAAACAGGCCTTTAACCCTTTGAACCCGGCTTGGACAGAAATGTCCGATGACGTCATGGAGTAATAATAATGGTTTATTTATATAGCATCTAAATCCACATAAAACAGTGATCAGAGACGCTTAAAATACACCTTAAAAAAGTAAATTAACAAAAGCAATTTTAAGAATGACTACAAGATTGAAATTTCAGATATTAAAAAAGAATTAAAATCAAAGACAACCTAAAAAATCTAATTTAAAAATGTAAGTCTAAAAAGGTAGGTTTTTAGCAAACGCTTAAAACTACTAAAGTTTGAACATAAACGAATGTTCAGTGGAAGAGCGTTCCACAATTTGGGAGCAGCAGCAGTGAAAGCTCTGTCACCATATTTCTTTGTTCTCACTCTGACCAAACACAACTTGAAATGCTCTGCCGAACGTAGATTTCGCCTTGGGGTTTAACAGCTTAACATTTCTGTGAGATATTTTTGGGCAGAACCATGAATACATCTGAAAGTGATTATCAAGATTTTAAAAGTAATCCTTTGATGAACTATCAACCAGTGCAATTCCTGTAAAAGTGAAGTAGTGTAAGCATGACGATTCGAAAGGGTAACAATCCTGGCAGCAATGTTTTGTATGTGTTGGATACGACTAATTGAATATTGAGGTATACCGTACAGCAAAGAATTACACCTGTCGATACGGGAGGTTATTAGAGCATGAACTAACTGTTCAGTAGTAGTCCTAGACAAATATTTACGGATGAGGGCAATGCGACGAATGTGAAACATAGTGGACTGACAGATCGAGCCGACGTGGGTTTTCATAGAAAGACATGAATCAAGAAGAACACCCAGGGACTTTGCATTACACTTAGCTGGAATCAATGCATCACCAATACGAATTTTCCTTGCTCCACTATCAGTGGGATCATTACATGAAGAAAAAATTACAAATTCAGTTTTGTCATCATTTAGACACAGGAAGTTAGAAAACATCCAGTTTCTGACATCAGAGATACATGCTTCAAGATTTGTGATTGTAACATCATAGTGTGCTCTCTGAAAAACCATGTACATGCTTGAGTCATCTGCATAATACAGCCGTGTTTAGAAATCACATCACCGAGAGGAGATGTGTAAATATTGAAAAGTATAGGTCCAAGGACAGAACCTTGAGGTACACCAGTATCAACGGAGTAATAAGGTGACTTAGCAGAGTCTACAATTACACATTGTCTACGATTTGAAAGATATGACTTAAACCAACTTAAAGCAGTACCAGTGATACCAAGGCGATACTGTAAGCGATTTAACAAAACAGTGTGATTGACAGTGTCAAAAGCAGCTGAAAGGTCTAGAAAAATGACAGATACATCATGCTTTGAGTCGAGAGCAAGTAAAATGTCATTGGTTACTTTTAAGAGAGCAGTCTCAGTGCTATGACCAGGTTTATAAGCAGATTGTAAAGGTTCATCTAAAGAATTACAAGAAATATGTGTCTTTAGTCTAATGGAAACAATATGTTCCAAAACTTTCGATAGAAATGGCAAGTTTGACACAGGACGGAAGTTTTTTAAGATGTTACAATCTAATGTGGATTTTTTCAGCAAGGGTTTAACAACAGCTTGTTTAAAACAAGTGGGTACCAACCCCGTATTTAGTGAATTATTACAAATTTCGGTGATGAAAGGTAACAGAACTGGAATAACAACTTTATCCTTCAAGATCCCGGTGGGGACAGGATCAAGACAGCAAGTAGACGAGTACCAGGGGGTCAGGGTGCAAAGGGTTAATAAAATGCACTGAATATGTCAATCATGAACAGTGAAAAGCTGTGAAACCTAAAGCAAATTAAGATATGTCAAAATTCAACAGGAATTCAGGTAAAACTCTGTACCTGTCTGTGCCAGTGGACACTACATATATTCTGCTACTTTTCTGAAATCTTAAAGTACATGCCATCTGTGAAATGTAGTGTTCTAATTTTGATTGCAATACTGACCTTGACAGCCAATGTTTTACGCATATCCAGAGTTGTATCATTGTTTTCTGATTTGGACATTTCATCAGCAATCCTGAAACAGATCAAATGACAAGACTATATCTGCTGATTTCATCACAGAATACACATCCAGGGTAGTACAGGACTGTCTTATTGCTGGATTTACATGGCTACTGGTCAGACGACTGTCATATAGCTCCTTGGATAATATTATCATGAGGAGCCTTTAACTTAGTTGTCATTATCACTACGATAATATACTGCAATAATCCTGGCCATAGAACAGCACCCTCAATTGGACTGCTTAGCTCCTTAGATATTATTATCATTATGACTGCTCAACTTACTTGTCATAATCACTGGGATATCACACACTACCCCGGTACAGTGATTCTGACCAAAGAAAAGTGTTCTCAATTGGGCCCCTTAGCTTGCTAGGTAAACTACCGTTATGACTGGTCAACTTACTTGTCATAATCACTGGGATCACATACAACAGTGACCCTGGCATGGTTCTTAGCTGCAGCTCTCAATAGAGTAACACCACCTGTCAAGTGAATAGCCACACATCAAATAAGTCCAACACCCCTTTAAAGTGCCGTGTTGGTATGATCCAATCTTCAATAACGGTATTATTGAACCAAAATGGATGGACTCTCAGTGCGATTGTTATGGTATTCAACATCATATTTTGAAACACTACAACTATTTTGCTTAAAAGTAAAAATATTTGCAGTTTAGAGTGTTTAACTTGCTGATATTGAGTTAAATGAAAATACCAGTATGTAGAGGTCATGTAGGGTCATCAGCATGGAAGGTCACAACATTAGCATTGATTGATATCATTGGTAACATGATAAGTTAGCTACACAAATCACAGTATTAGAGCAATGTGAAATATGACAGATAATGATGACATACGATATCATCTGTTCCACTGCATCAGAGACAGTTACACCTTCCTTGGATATGGTCTTTACAAATGGATACAAATTACAAGCTACCAACCTGTCAACAAAGGACAGTTTGTTAAAATTGACTTACTTTTGCATGACAAAAGGGCTTTAATATTTCATTTGTCTTCTTTCAGGACATAAAAGCAAAAAAAAACTGATAACGCGCACCCTGCTTCAAAACATCTTTGTAATCAAGACGCTTTTGTCCATATTGAGAAAACATTCTAAAAGCTTGTTTACAAGTAGAATAGAATTTTTTCTGCATTAAAGACATCTCCTTAAAACTGGTTCTTTTCTTATTCCACACTACATGGATTTCACTATACAGTCAAACCTTTCAACAAGGGCACCATTGAAAATGCAAAAAATGTTGATGTTCTCAGTTGAGAGATGTTCTCAGAAGCCATGCATTCAACTTGTAAGTAAAAATATTTCTACATTTGTCCAACAAGTCACTGATAGGTGTCCAAATCAGAGAAATACCCTCACTGACAGGTTTCCTGGTGTTTTTGTAGTAAAAAATGACAGAAACCTACTTGACATATTGGAATCCTTGTTTATCCATATCTCCACGGTCAGATTCCATGTCTCTTGCCAAGATACCTGCAGACAGACACAATCACAGAGTGAAAATGGAGAAATGAGATCCCAGTTCAACTCTCACTATCAAATAATCAACAAGTTGTGTGAATTCTCACATTTATTTTGTTGCTGGTGTCAGTTTGTTTTGTTGCAGTTGTTAAACCTTTATTGTATTTGTACAATAAAGGTTTAACAGACAGATGAAACACAGTTTTTATTAGTCTGTCAGAAATACAAAGTCCAAGAAAGATCTTTTTTAGTAAAATTAATTTCTCAAACGATACAAATTAAAAATCAGCTTATTCTCTTCTAACAAACCAAGAGTTATCTTTTAATGAACAACTTGCAGATTATATTTTTACTTATATAAACAAAGAAATACCTAGTTATATTTATTATTAGCTACTATTATTATACTGTATTACTTTATCTTTATTGAAGAAAAATTTGAACTTTTTTTGTATCACACTTTTATTGCCACAAATGTGATGTAAATCCTATATTTACAAGCAAGCAATAAAATATTATTATTATTATTTATACATCAAGATCCTGAAGGGGATACAATTTCCTAATTCCCCTCGTAAAAGCCGGATTACCGTAAATCTATGCAAATGTAAATAAGCCACACTGCTGATCGGACCTGTTGTATTTGGTCCCAGAATCCCATAAATTTGCCATGTTCCAAGCGTTCATTGTTATTGAATCTTGCATATAGCGACTAAACTTGAGTCAAAAATAAACTGGAAAAATAATCCATTTATTGCGGGAGAACGCATATGTTTCAAAACGTGTTCCCTGTACGACCATTTGACCCCTCCTTGCATATGTTGTGAAAGTGCCCATCATGATTATTCAAATTCATCATATCGTCAATTTGACGCTACCAGAATTCAAAACCTCCCGCCCAGTGTATGCAAATAGATGCATCATCAGTAATACCCCTATTGTGTGCCCACGGTCCTGTAACTACCCGTTTAAGATGTATCTTTATTTAAAGTCATAATGAAGTTATAGCAAAAAGATTGTGCCAAATTTAGAAAATCTTCCTCTACACACAGTTCCAATATTTTAAATAAACTACCACATCTAAATGAAGATAATAGAAAAATAAGCAGACATGTTGATGACATATAATGGAATTTTCTGACATTGTTAATTGTTACCTCCATGAACAGCTGGATGCAGTGTTTTGACACGACCTCCTAACATCTCTGGGGCACCAGTCATGTCTGATACATCACTGAAATCATAAAATACACAATAATTTACTGACATCTGATACATCACTGGAATCATAAAATACACAATAATTTACTGACATCTGACATTACTGCATTTGAGGTTACTTTTTAAGTTCATTGAGTGGATAAAATATTTTCACCAGCTTATTTTTCTGTCAGTTGAATTTTTTTATATTTTATTATAGTTAGCACAATGGCAGCCATCTTGAATTTCAAGCATCAGTATTGGCTTTGTTTCTCTCAGACAAAAATTGTGTGCAGTCTGTGATTTTTATTCAGATTTTGAATGAAAGTAGCACAGTTTGAGAGAAATGAGATTGTATTGGAATAAAACCAACCTGACAGGAATCCCTGCATCCCGTATTGCCTTAGCAGTACCACCAGATGCAATCAGTTTTAATCCAAGTTTATGAAGTTTTTCAGCAAAAGGTACCAAGCCTTGTTTGTCTGAGACACTCAATAATGCTGTAATGTAAGAAAATAATCTTTTGTTGAATAAACACCAGATTTCGTTGTACCAAGCAATACATCCTTTTCACTAAATCAGATTTCTTGTAGTGATATTAGATTTAATTAAAATAATGTAAGTCTGATAAGTCTAAATTATATTAGCCCAACCTTTGTGATATGTCATAGATTATTTGACAAAAATACAATAGTCTTTTTTTTCAAATTGTATCTAATGTCTCATTTTAGTGTTTGTGAAAGTCTCATTTGTATCATGACTAAAGTTAATATTTGCCATTGCGGAGTTATTGGTGTGTTTTAGGATGTCTTTTAATCTGTACTGAAAATACTAAAAACACCTCCAATCTCCATTTCTTGCCTGCTAGTGTGCTTTACGTTTATCCAAGATATTTTTAAAAATAATGTATAAATGAGTCACTCTTTAGTCTTGACATAAATGACACTTGAAGTAACACTAAAATATACACAACTAAAATTATTTCAGCTGTAATAATGAATTTGAGCAAAGTTCTAACAGGACATGTTGAAACAAGATTGTGAAAGAACAATTTGATTCATTCTTCTGAATGGACTTCTTGTTATGTAACATACAGCAGTATAACCAATGAGGTCGGTTTTTACATGTATTCATGGAGTCAGCTGTTGTATTAGAATCAAGTGTTAAGTAAAACATTACACAACATTAAAAAAAAACTTAAAGAACTGACAACTTTCTTTTCTATTTACAATGAACTTTCTCACTATATATCCCATGAAATGCATTTCACAATGGTTATGTTGATTTTTATTGAATGAATAAAGTTTGCCAAATATTCAATAAACTTGTAAATTTTGTTTGCCAAATCATCCATTCAATATCTGTGTTGCACACCCAGGAATTTTAAATCTGGACACGCTGTGTCCCTGTACTGTTTCATTTTGCAAAATGTGGGGACAACATACATCAGTTGTCAATCAAGTTTTGTGTAGTTATTTTGTAACAAATTAGTTTCACAAAACAAAATTCAAACTACTGGGACCACATCAATCGCTATGTTTGAATTTGGGTCTGCCACCAATCAGAGCTCGGTCTGACAACAAGCAAGTTATGATATCAAGTGCATCGTTTTGATTGCTTTTAATCATAGCTCCGAAATACTAAGTATAAGCATTAAAATAATCATGCAAAACAAAGGATAGTACTTGCATGCAGACAATCAAACACGTCAACTCATGAATGTGCAAGAGTTGACCGCAGTAGCAGAGAATGTTGGACAACAGGTGCCCGCCGTACTGGGGACATTTTCACAAGGGTGCATCCTGGCTGCAACACTGCCATACCAGTGTATTGAAATTATGGTGTAACACTGTTATTGTAAAGTGACAACTTATTAAAATTCAACAAATGATAAAATCTGCTTGATATTTTTGTTTTTCTGTATGTCTCAATATTATTAAAAAAAAAAAAAAATTGTTTCTGTCATATGAATATAATGTAATACAGAACTTGACATAACTAGCTGTAAATCAAATAATAACAAAGAAATTAGTTCGGTCTTGATGAGAACATTACTGAAACCGTTTTGGAAAGAGGTTAGAATTTTAAATGAAAATTAATTGTAATTAAATTGTTGTAAGGCTTATTACTAAAATAAAAATTCATATACTTCCGATAAAATTTACAAAGACAGTTGGGTAGTTCTCTGGAAAGACAATATTCAATATCTTGTACATAAGAGGCCTGCAGTCCTGGACTGCACCAAACTGAGATCGTCCTTGAATTGAAAAAGTTCATTTTTTTTTGGTAATTATTTGGACACAGTTTGTGACAACGCTCACTCAATGACCGAGTCTATACGTGAATTATATAAGAGGGTTTTTGTTTTCCTGATCGACAAAATCAATGGACAGAAAATATTTTGTCCATACATGTTGGAAACACACCGGATATGTGTGAAGGATTGTGAATCGATTTGACCATGATTGAATGAAGTGGCTTTTGTTTCACAAAGGGCGAACAGAAAGACAAAAAGCTTGACTGATTTTTTCACATTTCAGATAGGAAATCTAATTCTACATAAGCACAAGATCGGCAAATTTTACGGGCGATCATCGACGGTATCTTCGGCATATGGATAGTCGGTGACAGCTTCATTCAGCGAACTCACCACGTGGGTAACACGCTGGGGAAATACGGAGTCATGCCTCGTACACTAGCGGGCCAATGCATAGCGTCCATGAAACACCTAATATCTCGCTTGAGAACATTAAAAATGAGCTAAATTGCCAACATTAGCGTTCTCGAACTTAAATGCACTAAAAGTCTGACAGGACACGACAAATGTCAGCGACTGACCTGAGAAATTTCGCCACCGACACAGACGTGACTTACCTAGCTGATTTGCCGCCATTGTTGTTTAAGCTATGACCTTTGACACGTGTTTTCATTGGAAAGTATTTCCGCGGGAGTTTCGAGCGTGACGTGACTTGGCTTGCCCAAGCTCTCTTTCTGTTTTTCCATCATGGAATAAAATGATCAAATCAATGAAAAGATGTATATATACAAAGGGGACGGTCGGGTGCCAGCCCCGAAGTGCAATCTGGGTAACCGAGACTGTAGTGAGTACCGACTTGGACGGTGACAACATGTATGTTTTCATACTGTTTGACTCGGATACCTTATATAGTTATGGCTGTTCTCAGCGAATCATTTTCTTTCTCCTTTGTCTATTTTGAGGGAGGAGGGAATGACCATATTTAATCGCTTCACAATCATTTTTTTCCAAGCAAACCATCATCTCTTAGATGTGTTCATAGTCTACGAATGAACATTTTTTATTTTCCTACATGTACTTTGAAATCCATTTGAGGCAACATTGAAGTCAATATCGCATTAACATAATCTTTGACATATAATATCATACAGTTCCCTTTTCGACTCGATCATAACATGTTTGTTAGAGTTGTGTTTAAGGGAGACGTACAGTTTCTAATCAAGAAATACCTTCGTAAATTATATGGCGATAGCCGTGCAAGATTCCGTGTAAAACAAAAGTAGTAGAAACTATTAGATTTTGAGGGCGCCCTTCTAAACTCATAGTTCATCCTGGCTGTGATATCGCGGCGGTACTTGTGGCGTGTATCGAACGCGCTCGGGTCATTGAGGTCATCGCCACAGTCCCGATGACCTCAATGACCCGATCGCCTTCGATACACGCCACAAGTACCGCTGCGATATCATAGCTAAGCTCATCCATGATCGCATTCCGTTGAGAGACGCACCGTCCACTACTCCTAGCTATCGTTTTGTAAATCTATGCACGAAAAAGAAATTCGTGTGTGTGGTGGGGGGGGGGGGGGGAGGGGGATTGTAAAAAGGAATTTAGAACAATACCCCTTCTGCTAAAAAGGAGTGTGCGTTCCTATGTTACTGACTTACCTGTTCAGTATTATACGTATTCTCTCCGGGAACATTTCATCTTTTTTCACTTCACTCTAATGCTGATACAATTAAATCATTGGAAGAAAGTAACGTGACATGATTTAATATATACAAAAATAGAAACAACAACAACAACAACAAACAACAACAACAATCAACAATCAACAAACTAGAAAGGGCCCGCGCAAACATAGATTTACCAGAACCAATACTTCATAGTGCTGAAAGGACAATTCCTTTATTCTAGTAATACCGTATTTCTAAACCGTAACCTACAACAGATTAAAGTTACATGGTGACAAAATAGCGATGACGTCACCCGTAGTTTTTCAAAAACAAATACTTCCAGTCACCAACAATCCAAGTCCGAGGACGGTTTATCTGTTTGTTGGATTTATTTGATTTATCTGGTGTTAAAAATATAAGTATTCTCTTCAGCAATATCAAAGCCTGTCCCTGTATGCGCATATTATTCTTGTATTTTGTTACGTGCAGAGAAAACGAACAAAAGGGTGAACTCAGCAGTTTCCGTTTAAACAAAATTTATTACGAAAACAAAACTAATTGCTAAGTTAGGGACAGAGTACAAGCTTTAAAAGTGTACAGACTACTTATCTCAGCTGGGACGGCAAAGCTCCAGTCTCAGAGTTGTAACAGTCAGTTGGATGAATGAACAGTCCTTTGGCTTGCAGGCTTGAAGCTGCACAAAGACCACAGTATAAATCCAGCGTTGACAGTGAAGGTCTTGAAAAGTCTTGAGAATGACTACTGCTGGAGTTTAGTAACACACAAGAGACACGATCCCAAAAGTCTGACTGGAAGCTGTGCACGTCCCTTTTATAAGGCATGTAAGAACAATCTAGAACTTTTATTGACATGCTAATTACTGTTCTAAATTATCTCCCTTACACAACTAATCAACTTTCCAGAACATTCCAAACATGACTAATTGAATTCAAGGTTGTGAGGTCATCAAGGGCAGTGACCTTGGGAATGTTCTAGACTAATTGAACTCAGGTCATGATGAGTGTGGGGGAAATGACCTACATAACACACCCCCTCTTCAAAAAAAGAAAATTTTTCAAAGAAAAATCTTTCTTTTACAAATGTAATCTTGAAAAGGATTTAAGTACTCAAATTTTGTTTTACTCTAAAGTAAAATTTCTTGAAAGTGAACAACAATAAAATTTCTTGAAAGTGAACAACAATAATTTCTAAATACGAGAGAGACAGTCTGCAATTAAATTGTCTCTGCCTTTGATATGTCTAATGTCAAGATTAAACTCCTGTAACATTAAACTCCATCTTAGCAATCTCTGATTTTTGCCTTTAAATTTCTGCAGAAAAACAAGAGGGTTGTGATCAATATAAACCACTATTGGCTGATTTGAAGAAGTAACATAAACTTCAAAATGCTGTAAAGCTAATATCAAAGATAAACACTCTTTTTCAATTGTAGAGTAGTTTCTCTGGGATTTGTTAAATTTGCGTGAAAAATAGCAAACAGGATGATCTATACCATGACTATCCTCTTGCAATAAAACAGCACCAGCAGCCGTATCACTAGCATCCACAGCTAATTTGAATGGCAAAGTGAAATCTGGTGCAGACAACACTGGGGCACTTTGCAGTATGGCTTTAAGTGTATCAAATGCCTGTTGGCATTGCTCTGACCAACAAACTTTACTTTCTTTTTAAGTAAGTTAGTCAAAGGCTCAGTAATTGTGGAGAAATTTGGACAGAATTTTCTGTAGTAACCAGCCATACCGAGAAAGCGCATCAGTTGTCGTTTGCAGTTTGGTATGGGAAAACTTGAAATGGCACTGATTTTGGCATCAACAGGTTTTACCTCACCCTGTCCTACAGTGTGTCCGAGGTAAGTCACCCTCGCCCAGCCAAACTCAGATTTGGCAAGGTTGACAGTCAACATTGCTTTGCTCAGTCTCTCAAAGAACTTCCGCATGAGCTTGATGTGTTCCTCCCAGGTGTCACTATACAGAACGACGTCGTCAACGTAAGCTGCACACCCGTCTAGCCCGGATATGACGTCGTTGATCATCCGTTGGAACGTTGCCGGAGAGTTCTTCATTCCGAATGGCATCACCTTGTACTGGAACAATCCGTCTGGTGTAACAAAGGCGGATATTTCACGAGCACGATCCGTCAGAGGGACTTGCCAAAATCCCTTCAGTAGGTCAAATTTCGTCACACTACTTGGCTTTTCCCACTCGGTCGATGCAGTCATCAATCCTCGGGATTGGGAAGTGTCTGTCTTTGTTAAAGTGTTGACCTTCCTAAAGTCCGTGCACATACGATAACTGTGATCTGATTTGGGAACAAGTATGCACGGCGAACTCCAGTTACTTTTACTGGGTTCAATAAAGTCATTGTCCAGCAGGTATTTGACTTCTTCCTGGAGATATTTCGCTTTTGTTGGATTCAGTCTGTATGGATGTTGTTTTACAGGCTTACTGTCCCCAACATCAACGTCGTGATAGATGACGTTTGTCCTCGTTGGAACATCTTGAAACAGGTGTTTATATTCGTGGAGCAGTTCTTTCACCTGTTGTTGTTGTTCTGGCTGGAGGTGTGCCAACTTTGTAGACTCCAGCTTCTCCAGGATTTCTGAGTTCTGAAGCTTGACCGAGCCCAGCTTTGAGTTTAGAGTATTTTCACTCAAGTCAGTTTCAGTATCACTATCTTCATAATGGTTTGAACTGACTGCACTGACAGGCTGAGTTATAGTAGGATTATCCCTATCCAAATATGGCTTAAGCATATTTATGTGACATAGCTGTTTTTGTTTTCGCCTGTCAGGTGTTATTATGATGTAATTTAAATCGCTCAATTTTTTATCAATTAGGTATGGCCCAAAGTAACGAGCATGGAGTGGTTTGCCAGGAATTGGAAGTAGAACAAGAACTTTTTGACCTGGTTCAAACTTCCGTTTTGAGGTGCTTTTATCGTATTTGATTTTCATTGACTGCTGAGATGACTCAAGATTTTCTCTGGCTAATTCACATGCTTTAGAGAGTTTTGTACGAAAATCTGACACATATTGCAAAATATTCAGACAATCATCGTCGTCAGACAGGAATTTCTCTTTAACGAGCTTAAGTGGGCCACGGACTGTATGTCCAAATACAAGCTCAAATGGGCTAAAACCAAGAGACTCTTGAATTGACTCTCTAACAGCAAAGAGCAGAAAATGAATTCCTTCATCCCACTGCTTCTCTGTGTCAAAACAGTAGGTCCTAATCATGTTTTTCAAAGTTTGATGAAATCGCTCAAGAGCACCCTGACTTTCTGGATGATAGGCGGATGACCTGTACTGTTTAATGCCTAGCTGATCCATTACTTGTTGAAAAATTCCAGACATAAAGTTGGAGCCTTGATCGGACTGGACACATTTAGGGAGGCCAAATAAAGTGAAAAATTTGACTAAAGCTCTCACTATAGTCTTTGTCTTTATGTTTCTCAGTGGTATGGCTTCTGGGAACCGAGTTGATGTACACATAATTGTCAACATGTACTCATTTCCTGATCTTGTTTTTGGTAGGGGCCCAACACAGTCTATTAGTATCCTACTAAATGGTTCTTGAAATGCAGGAATTGGCTGTAAAGGGGCCTTTGGAATGGTCTGATTCGGCTTTCCTACCATCTGACATGTGTGACAAGTTTTACAGAAATGTGCTACATCCTGCCTGAGATTAGGCCAATAAAAGTGACTGAGAATTTTGTGATAAGTTTTCCTTACTCCCAAATGACCAGCCCAGGGCGTTTCATGGGCCAGGCGCAATATTTCAGCACGATAGGGCTTTGGAACCACAATTTGATGTTTTATAGCCCAATCGTCATCAACCAAAACATCTGGAGGTCTCCATTTACGCATGAGAATACCAGATTTTGTATAATAGGAAACAGAGCTATCTGAAGTTTTACCTTCATCATCTACCCTGTCAAACAAAGACAAAATATCTGGGTCTTTGTGTTGTTCTGCAATGAGATTTGATCTAGAAAATGTCTGACTTTGGTCAGCAGAAGTTTTACTGGAAGTTTCAAATCCACGAGGGATAACGGAATGATCCGTGTCAAACACCTGACTGAGAAAGGTGTCATTTAAGTCAACATCTGTGACATTATTTTTGAGAGTATTTTGATTCTCAGAAGTTTTCTTTGACATGGCTCGAGTAATGGCACATGAAGGAAATAAATCGGGTATCTCTTGTTCAATTGGCTCTGGATCCTGATCTAAACTAGGATTATCAGTCACAAGTGGATTAGTAATGACCTTGTCCCCAGCAAGGTCGTTTCCAAGAAGAAGGTGAATCCCTTCAAAAGGCAAAAAAGGCCTAATACCTAAAGCCACAGGTCCAGAAACAAAGTCCGAAGACAAATAGACATTATGGAGAGGAACAGGAATAAGTCATTGCAATCTACCCCTTAATAAGAACTTTAGAACCTGAAAATGACTTTTCAGAAAATGGCAGGGTATCTGCCAACAAAAGAGACTGGGAAGCCCGGTATCTCTTAAAATTTTGACAGGGGTAGCGGAAGAGAAATCACTAGAAAGTGATATAAAACCATCATGAATAAATGGCTCGAAAATACCCATAATGCTATCTTGAGAAGAATTGACCTTGACCTCATTAATTGGGGATAAGAGGGGTTTAACCTCAGAAAATGTGTTGCACACATTATTAGACTCTAATCGAGTTGATGAAGAAATAAAGCCGGTGGGCTTAGATCCACTTTGACCACTTTGACCTTCACGTTTTCTTTTCAAAATTTGAAACACTCTGACATTAAATGGCCGTCTTTCTTACAATAATTACAAGAAAGTGTACCGAACTGTTTGTCAGAAGGAGATTGAGACTTGGGATTGATGATGTGGGAGTGTTACGTGAACTCTGTGAACTGTTGTCATTTGATTTTCTACTGTCCTTTGAAAAATTCTTGGATGAAAAGGAGGAGTTAAATTTACCTGCATTGTTTCTGTATGGAAAAGGACTGGGATGGTTTGCTGAGAAATGAAGATTTGTGGGTCAATGAATAATCATCGGCCAAACGTGCAGCAACCTCTAATGTATCTGCCTTTTGTTCATTGATAAACGTCTTGATGTCACTCCGGATGCACCTTTTAAATTCCTCAATCAAAACAAGTTGTCGTAATTTGTCATAATTCTGACTGACCTTTTCAGAAGAACACCAACGATCAAACAGTTGTTCTTTTGTTCGAGCAAATTCAACATAAGTTTGATCTTTCACCTTCTCACAATCCCTAAATTTCCTGACGGTAAGCTTCAGGCACCAATTCATAGCCCTTGAGAATTAATTCCTTCACAGAATCATAATCTGAAGCCTGCTCTACTGACAACTGAATGTAAATTTCTCTGGCTTTACCCACCAAAGCACTCTGCAAAAGCATAGACCAGGACTCCTTAGGCCAATTCAGACTCTGAGCAATTTTCTCAAAATGAAGGAAATATTTATCAACATCCTTTTCTTGGAAAGGGGAACTAACCTGAAATGCTTAGTGATGTCAAAACCGTGTGAAGGAAGATTTTCCTGACTGTCCAAGCTCTAAACGTTTCATTTCTAATCTTTCCTGCCTATCTTTCTCTCTCTGTCTTTCTTCCATTTCTAATGCATTTGTATTTTTTCTTTTTCTAATGCCTGTCTCTCTTTTTCCATTTGTAATTCTAGTTTCTTGATCTCCAAATTTGTCTGCATTTCTAATTCTAATTTTCTGAGTTCAGAGGTAGACTCGGGCTCATAATCTTTCAGGGTGGATTCCTCAAATTGGCCTAAATCAACTAGATGTTTGGCAATACGGTACTGTATTTCCCTCTTGCGCATAGATCTTTTGACTTCTACTTTAAGGAAATTGGCCAGTGTTATGAGGTCGTCTTTTCTGAGGGAATCAAATGTGTCCTGATCAAGGTCATCCATTTCCTCTGGTTTAAATTCCGCCATGATTAAATTTCGCTGAGTTCAAAGTATACAGAGTTTTGAAAAGGCTGTCAAAATGTTGTCAAACGGCTCAAAATATTCGTATCCCGGACAAGCCCCCAATTTGTTACGTGCAGAGAAAACGAACAAAAGGGTGAACTCAGCAGTTTCCGTTTAAACAAAATTTATTACGAAAACAAAACTAATTGCTAAGTTAGGGACAGAGTACAAGCTTTAAAAGTGTACAGACTACTTATCTCAGCTGGGACGGCAAAGCTCCAGTCTCAGAGTTGTAACAGTCATTGGATGAATGAACAGTCCTTTGGCTTGCAGGCTTGAAGCTGCACAAAGACCACAGTATAAATCCAGCGTTGACAGTGAAGGTCTTGAAAAGTCTTGAGAATGACTACTGCTGGAGTTTAGTAACACACAAGAGACACGATCCCAAAATCTGACTGGAAGCTGTGCACGTCCCTTTTATAAAGGCATGTAAGAACAATCTAGAACTTTTATTGACATGCTAATTACTGTTCTAAAATTATCTCCCTTACACAACTAATCAACTTTCCAGAACATTCCAAACATGACTAATTGAATTCAAGGTTGTGAGGTCATCAAGGGCAGTGACCTTGGGAATGTTCTAGACTGATTGAACTCAGGTCATGATGAGTGTGGGGGAAATGACCTAAATAACAATTTGCATTGGATAATACACAAATTTAAGTGTGTTCCCCAGTGTTGACGATGAATATATTTAATCGTATTTCACCCGCTAAAAATCGAATAATCCTTTGCTTCGCTTTACACAGAAAGAGCCCCGCAATTCGTTCAATATTAGACAATTAAGTTTCTATGGGGATGGGGGTTGCAGGAAACTTAGGGATTAAAGTTTTAATCCTACATTGAACTTTTGACATCGCCCCCAAGTCATTACAACAGACTCAGTCACGTGGACTGTTTAATTTTGATACATTGTAAGTTTACATCTGTCAATCATTGTTTCAATGAATACAGCAAAACGTAAAATGATCATGATAAGGTTGGTTGGACATTTCGCGTAATATAGCCATCCTTCTGGTTCGAAAGTAAGACTTTTAGTTTCAGTTTAAAGTATTTCAGGAGAATTTCATGACAATGCAGCATCAGCTATCTTTGTAGAATACGTGTTACGTAAAAAGCATTCAATTTTGATTATTTTTAAGGATTGTAGAAGGCAAAGTTGCGTTAAAGGCTGTATATCGTTCAGTTTTGTTGTTAGTGGTATGTAGACACTCGACATGCTCCACTCCTACATCGATGAACGTTAACAGTGCGTGTGGTCTGTTAGAGTGTTACGTCTGGTTATGTCTGACACAGTCACCACACATTTTACATTTCTAGGATGGTAATCAGATTGGAACAGTAAAATTTCTTTATCAAATGAAGATTGTGTCTGATTTAGTGACAAGTTGGTGTTAATATTAAAGGGACAAAGTCGGCCATTTTTCATGAATTTTGTTTGATACGAGATACTACTTATATTGTTTGACATGTTGAAAGATACTGAATGAATGGGTGACCATGCATATATTTGACCCCAGTTTTAGACACGATGCATGAAACCATGGCGATAATGAATAAATGGTCATGACCAATAATTCATTTTCGCCATGGTTTCATTGAATTTGTCTAAAACTGGGGTCAAATATATGAATGGTCACCCTTTCATTCAGTATCTTTCAACATTTCAAACAATGTAATTAGTATCTCGTATCAAATAAAATTCACGATTTTTTCCCTTTGATAAATGAAGTCAAAATTACGTAAACACATTCTATTATGACCAGCGCGCTGTGTAAATGTGCAAACCTCAAACCTGTGTTTGTGCTTGATTTGCGCCAGGAGAGGCAGATTTGATTTGCAAGATTTCTAAATAATTTGAAAAATGATGATTGTCTCTGACACATTGACAAAATGGTATTAAACAAACAGTCGGGGTTTAATACATGTACGTTCGTATTGCAGACGATATCGGCCAGAGTTCAGCTGTGTACACGCGAACAATGACACCGCCATTACAAATCTATTACCAATGGTACTGTGTACAGTACTCTGCAGCCGACGTACGGATGTCAGTATCTCATTATCAAAATACTCTATGAAGTCATAATAAATCTTACAGTTCAAATCTAACCACATGCAAGAAAGCCTCGTTCTAATTTTAAACAGATCCATGAGTATGACACCGATCCGTGTCGTCTGTCAGGAGATAAAACAAATTGCAGAGAATTCAGGGAATTGAATAATACCTACCTATCCGCTGTATATCAACAACACATCATCCACAGTGTTTAATCAACTTGATACCAATGATAAACTTGTTTCTGCAAGAATGCGGAAGATAATTTCAAGTCTGTACACATGGTACAGAGTGTAGAAAACATGTGACCTAAGATGACCCCTGTTCGATCGCACCATCACCACACACACACCAGGAGGAACTCCGTTGTTCATCATGGCAAACATAGCAATATTGGGCCGTTCTTTTCAGTGAAAAATAGATCAATAAAACATGCAGAAACTCGAAACATTAACGATTAAATAAAACTATGTTATTATTTCAGATGATTTAAAATTGACATAGGTTACGTGGTACCTGTGTGAAAAATTAACAACTGAACATACTCAAAATAAACAACTTCAACTGTTTGTTTACATCCATTATTTTGTAAGATTATGAAAGACTTCCCATCGGACAAAAATATTGCCACTACTACACTGCAGTATTGGAAAATGCGTTTCGAATTGTACTGGCTGACAAATGAATCTTCTGAACAGTCGATCTGTGCAATGATTTTCAAACGACTTGTGTCCTTAACTTGAACTTTGATATCTTGATTTCCATCGATAAGCAACACAACAATGTATTGAAAATAAATTTGTAGGCCTGATGTCTTCGTAACTTACCAAAAAATGACTGAAATAAAATTGAAGGAATACGATGCATCATAAAAATATATATATCTGTGAAATTCGTTATTACTTGAAACAGCAGTGATGTTTCTCGAAACAAAATTCTTACGTAGGAGAGTACAGAGTATTTAATTTTCTGATCAAAAGTTGATGCTACAGTCAGTACAGATAAAAGTACAATATCATCACATGGCTGTTGTAGATATCAAAATCACGAGGTGACGCTCACCTATTCCTGTACATGTTGGTAAAAGTTGGGTTGAAATCTAAAACATAAAGATTTGGTATCATGAACTTCACAAGAAATAAACGACAACGTTATAAATCGTGATCTACGGCGGTGTCACATTTCATGTTTGTTTACATCTTACACACGTCTGGGATGTAAGCGTCCTTAGTTACTGCTCTAACTTTGATACAATGTTTCTCGACACTATTGTAATTTCATACGGCAGCAACCACTTTTCTCAGGAAGGAGACCGATTATTCTCTCCCTAAAGAACACTATTAAACTGTCTAAAAACTATTGAAAATACAAGTAAAAAGCGACACACTTGTGAAGAAAGCACTGTGAATGTATCAAAACTACCCTATAAAAGTCTGTACAGTACACGAAGAAATGCCCTGAGTCGACCCCTCTCTCGACATAGTGAGATCGACCTGGATACAACGCCCTCAACGTAGCTCTTGAACTTAGAACTACGATGCTGAAGTTGGACTCAGTTTCGGATTCGGTTTCGGATTCGGTTTCGGATTCGGTTTCGGTTTCGAATAACTGAGAATAGTTTTATTATTTCCAGCTTGTTATTATTTTTTGAAGGATGTAATACTACTGATAGACAAGGAGATATTTTAACTAGATCACCTTACTACACATGTAACATGTATTTCATTACATAAATGTTTAATACTTAATCATAATTCAAACAGTTTAAAAAACAAACACTATAGGCAGTAGAGCAAGAAACTATAGTGCAAGAATACACCGCACAAGTCTGCTGAAAAATTAGTCAAAAGTTACA